>NW_020943070.1:19936096-19998651 GCF_900497805.2 Vombatus ursinus | reverse complement strand
AGTAATAGTGTAGTGTAGTAATAGTATAATGTAGTATAGTCATAGTACAGTATAGCATAGTAATAGCATAGTATAGTATAGTATAGTAACAGTATAGTATAGTAATAGTGTAGTGTAGTAATGGTATAATGCAGTATAGTCATAGTATAGCATAGCATAGTAATAGCATAGTGTAGTGTAGTATAGTAGTAGTATAGTACAGTAATAGTGTAGTATAGTAATAGTATAAAGTAGTATAGTAATAGTGTAGGACTGGAAAAGCATCATTTGGTGCTCTTGGGCCGATGGGCCAGGTTCAAGCTTTCAGGTTGACCTCCAATAATTATGTGCATGGCTCATGTTTGTCCCCACCTGGGACTCTTCATCCCTGGGAACATCTGAATTTGACTAGTTTCTAGCTTGCCCTCCTTTAGGGATAGTCAGTTCCACAGCTTGTGAATGTTGAAGTGGCGATTCCTTTGGTGCATGGGTTGGACTCTCCCATCCTGTGTTTCTGCAAGTTATAAGCTCCCACCAAGCATTTGAACTGGCTCCTCCCTTCAGGTAACTAATAGTCATGGCTTTTCCCTTAGCCAATACCCTCACTTAATTAAAATACAATAATCAAAATACCAAAAATGAAAAAAAAATGTTCATGGACTCCATTTTAGGAACTCCTGCACCATATAATTTATGGACAAATTTGTTACATGGCCTATAATGAATAGAAAGGAGGCTCACCTCTGATCACAGTTGTTAGCAGGGGAATAATAAAGTTTTCTTCCTCCATTCTCTAGAGAACTAGTCCCTGGCAGTGGAGAACAAACTGAAAAGACGAATAGGGAAGTCCTACTAGCCTGAGAAGCATTGGCACCATTATCACATATTTGCTCCCCTAAGGGGACAGCTCACTGGATTCCTCTGGTATTCCCAAAATGAATCAGACCATACCTTTCCTTTCCATTTAGTTCTCTCACACCACGTATTACTACCAAATCCCAATTTCCGTCTTGACTCAGGAATGATTGGTGGCTTGGACTGGCAGCCTGCTTCCATTGCTCTGTGGGCTTCATGTAACTCATGGATGCCATGACCTCATGCAGGCCTCATTTATCCCCCCCAGGCAGCTAGGTGGCACAGTTTATAGTGTTGGACTTTGAGTCAGAAAGACCTGAGTTCAAATCCTGCCTCTGATACTAGCTGTATAACTCTAGCCAAGTTAATTAATCTCTGCCAGCCTCAGTTTCCTCATTTGTAAAATGGGGATAATAATAGTACCTCCATCCCAGGATTGTTGTGAAGATCAAGTGAGGTGATAGAGGTAGAAAAAGAACTTAATCTTAAAGTTCTGTGTAAAACTAGTTATCATTATTAACACCTTTTCTTACAGAGTGGAATGAATAGATTTCTTCTCTCCTCTTGCTAATGGCTTGGGAGAGGGAGTACCTCTCCCAAGGATTAAATCAGGACTTTAACTGATCTTCTACAAATGGGTTTTCAAAGGTGCCAAGGAGAACATCATGTGTCATTTGTATCCCCGGCACTTAGCACAGTACCTCATACATAGTAGGCACTTCATAAACCTTCACTGATTGATTGATTAGTGGGAACTCTCAAGGCAGGGGAATGGTCAGGGCTCATCCCAGGGGAAAGCACTGTAGGAATCTATGGTTTCCTGCCCATGGAAAGCGCTGAGGATACTTCTTAGCCTTGGATGGCTACCAGGCATGGCCTTTCTTTCCTTCCTCAGATCTCCAGGGTTGGCTGCCCTGGCTACGGTTTCTTCTGACCCTTGATCCTATAGTAAATCCTCACTGAGATTATATGGTACAGGAGCTCTTAACTTGGGGTCTGTGAACATTTTTTTCTTTTTTGGTATTTTGATAACTCTTTTAATAAAGTGAGGGTGTTGACTAAGGGAAAAGCTATGACCATTGAAGACCTCAAGGGAGGAGCTAGAGATGAATGGTTCTGTTCAAACGAAGGTGGAGGCCAGAGAGAGGGAGTGGATGATGTTTCTCCTCCGGAAAGGGGAAGTGAGAAAATGTTTATGAGGCACCTACTATGTGCCAGGCACTGTGCTAAGTGTTTTACAAATATTATCTCATTTGATCCTCACAACAACCTTAGGAGGTAGGTGCTGTTATTATCCTTACTTTCATTGAGGAAACTGAGGTAAATAGAAGTTAAAAGACTTGCCCAAGATCACACAGCTAAAAAATGGCTGAGGCTGGATTTGAATTCAGGTCTTCCTAACTCTGCCAAGCAACCCTTACCCCCACCCACTGCTAAGTTTATTCTTTGGTTCTCAGGGACTGAAACTTCCCCACCTGTTTTTATAGGAGAAGGGGTGGCAGAAATTGAGCTCTACATTAATCTTTATGGAGGAAAGCAGATTTTTTTTTAAACTTTCCACAAACATTGTTTGCTCCTGTAAACCAAAATAATTCTTTAAAGTTGACCTCCTTTACGAAACAAACTAAAATAATTGGTTCCCCTGAATTCCCTGTGGAATGAACAAATGATTAAGGATTAATTTAGTTAATCCTCCATATAGGAGCCCCATTCAGAGATTTGCCAAGAACATGATGGCAGCTAGACTATTACCATGGCCAAACCTCAGGTAGGGAACCTATAGCTAGAAAATCACTTAAGGCAATTTTTGACAAATGAAAGAACTGTAGGTGGCCTCTGTAGGTGGCATAGGGGATGCTGGAGAGGCATCTGGACTTTTTTGGTTAATAGCTCAAAATACTGTTTACCTCTAAAATCCAATAAGAGCCGAAATATAACTAGAGATTTTTATATCTGGGGCAAGCAGTAGGCAGTGGGAGCGGGAGCTGGGGCTAAAGGTACTTTTACGCAGGAGGCAGCATGGCACACTATGAGTTATCTATGCTGGAGAATTAAGCCGTATCTCTAATTGTAAAATGAAAGCTGTTAAAATCGTTTTTCTGTTTTTGTTTTTTTAGGGCTTAGAGAACATCTGCAGAAGGTAGCCTGGAGGAAGTAGAACACTGGGAAGAAGGCTCAGCCCACAGTGGAGTGAGGGGAAGATGGGAGCTTGGGGGTATACAAAGATTGAAACAATCTCTACTCTCAAAGAGTTTACATTAAAATAGGGCAAACAACAAGTTCATATCTAAGTACATACATAATAAATGTAAGGGCAGCTAGGTGGTGCAGTGGATAGAGTACAGGTCCTAGAGTCAGAAAGACTCATCTTACTGAGTTCAAATCCAGCCTCAGACACTTACCAGCTGTCTTTCTGACCCTGGGCAAGTCACTTAATATCTTGGTATCTCAGGCAAACTATAAGTTGCAAACCAATTACTGATCTACATTGCGAAATTATATTTTCTTGCTAAGTTTCATGTAACGATGAAGTCATAGGTTCAGTCCAAAATCCTTTCTGATGATGTATCTCTCTCACCTCCATGTATATGTATGTATATAAAAAGGACGAAGGAGATCTATCTATGTATCTATCTACCTATCCATTTATCTTTCTTTCTATCCCCTCCCTTCATCCTTTCTCCAGTACTAGTTCAGAGTATCCTTGTAAGTCAAAGCTTAATTGCCACCCACCTCCTCCACCCATCATCCCCTATACTGCAGTAGTAGAGGTAGGGAAATTTCTTGAATCTTGGCTGAATATATGTGTGTTTGTATGTTGGCACGTGTGTATATGTGTGCACACATCTATGTATATACACATGTATATGCACACATGTGTGTATACACATATTCATACATATATTTATATATTATGTGTTGTTCAGTCATATCCGACTCTTTGTGACCCCGTGGACCATAGCACATCAAAGCTGTCCATGGGGTTTTCTTGGCAAAGATACTGGAATGGTTTGCCATTTCCTTCTCCAGTGAATTAAGGCAAACAGAGGATAAATGACTTGTCCAGGGTAACACAGTTAATAAATGTCTGAGGCTAGATTTGAACTTAGGTCTTCCTGACTCCAGGCACAGCACTCTGAGCCACTGAGCCACCTAGCTGCTTCCATATAGTATGTAAATATTTTTATACATGGAAATAGAAGTATATGTACATATGATTTATATATAAATACACATATGTGTGTGTATATATGTATCATTGATGGAGGTAGGAATATTTGTGTAGGAAATACTAAGGTCTTTGGAATCAACTTAGAAAAGAGGGATCATGTTTGTGCAGAATATTATTTCTGCTTTTCCTAATTGATATCTCCCTTTCCTCTTGCTTAGTTCCAGAGGGCCATGTGACCAGAGAAACAAAGTTTGTTGGCGTCAAGCTCAAATACTTTCTCATTCAGTTTCCGCCATTCCATTTAGTCTCTTCATTATCTTTTCTAAACAATAGCCAACAGAATTTAAGATATTCATGTATGTGAGGTGTGATGATAGGGAGCTTACTTTGTTTTTAGAACCTTTCAAATGCTCCACAAACCTCTCAAGTTTCACTCCCAGTGAAAACTTAGAAGTGGGACACTTTTGCATCTCTTCATTTGGAAAAAAAAGATGATGATTGGGGTTTTTAAGTTCTTTTCAGTCTTAAAACTTTTAAGACATTTAAAACCAAGAATCCCATCTAAAATGCAAGTATCTCTTCTGGAACTCCTAATCAGGTCAGAACTGAGGTTTAAGTATAAAAACTTTCAGTATTTTGAAGAAATGTGGGGTTAAAAATCATTCTTCTATATATAACATTTAAACATTTGTAAATATTCTAAATGGTAAATAGTGAGTGTAAAGTGGAAAGTACATGTAATAATTTAAACACTTTGTTATTCAGTACACAAATTGCTGACCTGCTTTAAAAATGCAATTATGTAAAATGCTGCTATAAATTAAAATTGGGTGTTGTTACATTTTAAGAATTACTGGCACTGCAGTTTGAAATGAGATCTTGTGCCATGCAAATACACCAGATCTTAAAGAAGAATTCTAATTCACATGAAGATAGTTTTAGGGGGGCAGTTAGGTGGTGCAGTAGATAGCTAGCAGAGAACCTAAGTTCATATCTGGTTTGTTTTTTTTTTTGTGTGTGTGAGGGCAATCAGGGGTTAAGTGACTTGCCTAGGGTCACACAGCTGGTGAGTATCATGAGTCTGAAGCCAGATTTGAACTCAGGTCCTCCTGACACCAGGGCTGGTGGCTTGTGCCACTTAGCTGCCCCTCTGAATTCATATCTGGCCTTAGACATTTACTAGTTGTGTGACCCTGGGTAAGTCACTTAATCCTGATTGCCTTAAAAAAAGAAAGAAAATAGTTTTAGGAACTGCTGCAGACTAAAGTGAGCAGAACCAGGAGAGCAGAATGTATGAAAATAACGGCATTGTAAAGACAAACAACTCTGAAAGCTGTAAGAAGTATGATCAATACAATAACCAATCATGATTACAGAGGATTAATGTTATCCATGATAGAGAGGGGATGGACTTACAGGTTAGAATGAGACATAGACATAGACATCCCCAAAAGTCTAAAACTCTTAACTGCTCTCAAATCTTATAACTGCATTAAGACCTTTGTGAGACCCTGAATTTTTGCATTATAGACTTTGAGGGAATTTATTTTGATCGATTATACACATTTATTTATAAGAAATTTCATTTTCCTTTCTTTTCTTTCCTCAATTGGGTATGAGGTGGGAGGGAGAGTAAATTGATTTCTATTGATTTTAAAAAACAGAGTTGGAGATACTATAGAAATGAAATAATGTGTACACTTTCCAATGACATTAGTGTTACTTAGCTTTTTAATTTGTTGAGACATCTTACAAAGTGGACATAATCTGTAAATGTTGGTAATGTAGAAACAAAAGACGTGAATAAAACTTTAAAAAAGCAGGAGAAATAAAGCCTTAAGAATGCTATTGAAAGCAATGATTCCAGCAGACCTGTGATGAAGTATGCTATCCACCCCCTGACAGAGAGGTGATGGATCCAGGGGTGCAGAATGAGACATACATTTCTGAACATGGATGGTATAAACATTTGTTTTGCTGAACTGTGCATATTTGTTATAAGGGTTTATTTTTCCTTTAAATGGGAGGAAGGTGGAAGGAGGAGACAAATACTTGTTAATTGAAAAATCAAATCAAATGAAAAAACAAGGAAGTAAGGCAACTATCTGAAGATCAGTTCCAGGAGGGAGAAGGTGGGTGGAGCTGATTGGATAATGGGATTTCTGTTTATAGATAGGATGTTTGCTTTTTACTCAGGTGAAGGGGGGTAATCATGTCTTAGCCAAACAAAATTCAGAGCCCTGCTCTTCCCATACTTGGAGCATTGTGTTCAGTACTGGGCACCACATTTTAGGAAGGATGTGAGAAGCAGAAAGGCAGCCATTCTTCCTTTGGTGACCAGGACAGTTAGGTTTTCAGAGAATTAGTTGAAAAGAAGGGAAGGAACTGGGGATATTGTATTTAAAAGAGAGAAGGCTTGAGGGGCAGTAGAGTCATGATTGTTATCTACAAGCGTGTGACCAGCTGCCATGAGGGAGAGGATTTCAGAAAAACTTGGAAAGACTTAAATGAACTGATGCTGACTAAAGTGAGCAGAACCAGGAGAACATTGTACACAGTAACAGTAACAATGTGTGATGATCAGCTATCTTAGACTTAGCTCTTTTCAGCAATACAATGATCCAAGATAGTTCCAAATGACTCATGATGGAAAATGCTACTCACATCCAGAGAAAGAACTCATGGAGTCTGGATGAAGATTGAAGCATACTATATTCACTTTTTCCATGTTTTTACCCCCTTTTGCCTCTTCTTTCACAACATGACTAATGTGTAAATATGTTTTACATGATGGTATTGATAGGGTTGGGATCTGGGCCCCAGAAAGGAAAAGCCCTGGACTTTCCCACATGGCCAAATCTCTGGCATTCACCCGAGGCTATAATCCCATCAACCAGCCTTTCATTGTGGCTACACCCAATCCCCCAATTCTGTTATCCATGTTTAGACTCCTTAAGAGTCTGCCCAATATGAGGGATGTTCCAATAAACCCTGTCTTTGGCTGAAAGAAGGCTTGGGTCGAATTCTTTTGGGCAGGACCCGCGTGTTGTGATTTTGGGGTCCCAGCACCCCTGAAACCCTAAACGGCATCATTTTGGTGGCCCGTATGGGGAAACTGTCTAACTCCAAGTTCTTCTCCAGTCAAGACTGTAAGGTATGTAAGCTTCCTCTTCCCTTTCTTGCTTTACAGTTGGGGCTGCTCTCCAAGCACCAAGGCTTGGAGGTGCTTTTCTGGCAGACAGTTACGAGGCTGTCTAGCACTGGGCCGGATGCTCTCAGGCTCTCGGTCCACTGGGTCAGTTCAAGGCCATGGACCTGGGTACATTTTCTGCAGCATAGAGGATGAGGATGGACACCCTATCCAGAAGTGTATCTGTTAAATCCCTCATTGCTAGGGAATTGGGGAAAACTGCAGTTGCTTTTTGGTTCCCTGAGGCTCACTTACTCCCTTCCCTCTGTACCTCTGAATCCTCATTCATAGAGGTTACAGGGAAAGTTAGAATAGCTAAAAATATCTTGGCAGATTCTGGAGGTTTTGTGATTGATCATTAAGGAGTTTAGAACTCCTTACAATCCTGGTCACTCTTTTCTCCCACTCCCTTCGTTTGAGTCAAGAGGGTATCTGTTAACTCCTCTCATAGAAAAAGAGAGTTTCACCCATTATCCCTCACTTTTGATTTCTCCCTCCCCCACCTGGGGAAAAACAAGGAGGGGGGAGGGTCAGCAGTTACAGCATAGGCCCCACTGGCAATGGCCTTGGGCCCTGGGGCAACCTTTGCCTGGAAGCATCACCCAGGTTCAGCACATCCCGCTCAAGGTAATGAAGCTAGCCTCCAAACTTGGGTAAGCACGCTCTTTTAAATTTGTGGTTTTAACTGTTAATGATGAGATGTTGATTCTCTGTGTAAAGTAATTTGGAAGTGCATTTAGCAAACACTGAAGTCACTTGATTGGTAATGGGTTTGTTTCAAGTTTCAAATTGGTGAACTTAACTTTCTGTATCAGTTATATCAAGCAACTTTTCATAATTTGGTTACTCCTGAAATAATTTAGCTATTGTTGGTTATTGTTTTAATGTGTAAACTAGCCAAAAAGTTTTGTTTGGGTTATATATGACTTGGTGAGAATTTGCAAGTGTATAGAAATCTCTAATGACTGACTTTTTACACCAGGACAAATTTAAGTTTGAGATGTAAATCTTGGAAAAGTTTTTCCTAAGCTGTGATTAGTTAAACTTGCTGTTTGAGGTAAAAGCTCATAGGATTTTATTTTGAGTTGTCTGAAGGGTCATAATCCATCGATAATCAATAGTCCACCATCTGAGAGAAATGCCACAAGCTACTCAGAGAAGGTGATACTGGTGGGAAGTCAGCATTGGGAAAAGCTGAGAGGACAATTTTAGCCTCAGTCTAAGATGGGATCCTCCTGGCTCAGTTTCCCCATTATGTTCCTTTGAAAGGTAATATTACCCACCTGGCTATTCCTGAGTCTGGCTGTGAGGTGGATTTGATATTGCATGGTTGGAAAACTGAATTATCTGAATCCAAACAGAGCTAAGGATGTTTTATCCTCTCAAAGTTGATCCCTAAATCTAGTCCCTGCTTTATATCTGAGCCCTGCAGTTTTTTCTGTCAGATTTGTGTCTTCTAGACTATGGGTCATTCACCTACAGTTGGTAGCAAACAGCAAGTACCAGCCAATGTCCCTACATCATTCCTAGGATGCAGCCTGTGCTCAGTTCCAGTCAACCTCCTCTTTGGGACCCCTTCAAGGCAGGGACAGCTCTATGCTCCTTGCCAGCAGGAAGCAATTTCAGAAGCCAAGACCTTCGCCCTTTACCCCAAAAGAATTTGGGTCCCATTTGTTTGAGGGGGGAATGATGGGGTTGGGATCTGGGCCCCAGAAGGAAAAGCCCTAGACTTTCCCACATGGTCAAATCTCTGGAATTCACCTGAGGCTATAATCCCATCAACTGGCCTTTCATTGTGGCTACACCCAATCTCCCCTCCATTGTCTTACCTCCCTGTGGCCCCTGGCCATTTCCCACCCTTAATCCTAGCTGGCTCCATTCTCCCTTGGCCACTAGGTCCAGATCCCAGATGTTCTGTTCACCCCAGCTTACTGGTCACTCCTAGGTCCCTCCCACAGGCTTTCTGTATATAAGGTCCATCTTGTCTCCATTAAGATGCTTAGATTCTTATAATCTAGCCATGGCTGAGATTCTTAAAGTCTAGCCACTGCTTAGATTCTTATAATCTAGCCACTGCTGGGATTCTTAAAATCTAGCACTGCTTACCCATGTTCAGACTCCTTAAGAGTCTGCCCAATATGACTGATGTTCTAATAAACCTTGTCTTTGGCTGAAAGAAGGCTTGGGTCGAATTCTTTTGGGCAGAACCCTTGTGTTGTGATTTTGGGGTACCCCTGAACCCCTAAACTGCATCAGTATAACCTATGTCAAATTGCTTGCCATTTTGGGGAGAGGAGAAAGGAAGGAGAAAAATTTGGAACTGAAAATCTTTCAAAAAATGAATAAAATACTATTAAACTAGATGAAAAAAAAAAGAAGGCAGTTAAAAAAAAAAAGAATTGTACTGCTTGGACATAGAGAGCAACTCCCCCTAACTTAAGCAGAGGTTCCTCACAGATGTTGGAGAGGCATTGGCTTGGACTAGATTATTGTGTGGTTATAGAATGGGTGAGGTGGTCTCTGAGACCCTCCTACTTTGAGATTCTCTGATTTGGTGATTCTCTTTCCTAAATAAATGGATGTGGAAATGAACTGGGAAATGAACCTTGTCTGGCATAGAAGTTGTAAAGAAGATATTGAGCATGTAGCCTTTTCATTATTTTTGTGAGCAAGCTAATATACTCATTGACCAAAGCAGACCATAAATTTAGTGGCAGAATGCTTATATGTGAATGGGTTAGTGTTTTTTTTTTTTCTTTCCAATCTTCTGGCCACACTAAGGTAATAAAATGAGATAATCAATGACCACACTAAGATAATAATATGAGAGGCACTGTGCTGTAATGGAATGAGAGCTGGCCTTGGAACCAGGAAGACCTGGGTTCAAGTCCTACCTTTGATACCTACTGACTTTTTGATTCTGGGCAAATTACTTAACCCCTTAGTGCATATAGTGTTGGGCCTGGAGTCAGGAAGACTCATTCTTGTCCTCACATGTTTATTAGTTGTGTGACCCTGGGTAAGTCACTTAACCCTCTTTGCCTGAGTTTCCTCAATTGCAAAATGAGCTGGAGAAGGATGTGGTAAATCACTCTAGTATCTCTGCCAAGAAAATCCCAAATGGGGTTACCTAGAGTCAGACATGACTGGAAAACAACTTAACAACAGTGCTCTAGGCAGGTGTCTAAGACTACAAGTTGCAGAAGATGTATTGACCTGTGTCGGTAGAGAGAGTTTCCTTATCTGAGAGTTCCCTACAGCAATGAGATCACAGGTCCAGGCCTATTCTAAGATAATAAACAGCCATAGATCATATTTACATAGCAACTTCGTGGTTTACAAAACCCTTTCCTTTCCCAGCAATACGTTGAGGTTAGTAGTCTAAGTAAGTGTCTGAGGCCAGACTGGAATTCAGGAAGATGAGTTTTCCTGACTCCAGGGCCAGCACTCTATGCGCTGTGCCACCTGTGGATACAATACTGAGGTTACAGTCAGAAAGACCTGAGCTCAAATCCTGCCTCAGACATATTAGCCATGAGACCCTGGACAAGTCATTTAATCTTTCTATCTGCCTCAGCTTCCTCATTTGTATAATGGACATAATAATAACACTTTCCTCCCAGGGTTGTTCTAAGGGTCAAAATGAGATAACATGTGGATGATGCTTTGCAAACTTTAAAATGCTATATAAACGTTAGCTATTCTTATTATCTGGTTTTTTTTTTCCAGATGAGGAAACTCAGATTCATAAAGGTGACTTGTTCATAGTCACAGATAGCAAATGAGAGAGTAAAGTAGTATTAGTTATCTTGGCTAGCGGAAAGAGTATTGGAACACAGGTCAGGAGTTCGAATCCTCACTCTGTTAGCATATTCATTTATATGAATTTGACAAGTCATTTCACTTCTTGGGTCCTCAGTGGCCTGATCTGTAAAATGAGAGGGTCATACCTGGTGACTTCTGAGATACTTTCTAGCTCCCGAAACCTAGAACCTAGAGTATTTAACTGACTTGCCCATCCATGATAACACATTATTTCTTTTTTTTTATATCTCACCTTTTAAATTTTATTTATTTTATTTTTAATTTATGAAATAAAACAAGTGTTTCCACAACATAGTACAATAAAAAAGGTGATTGCACATGAAACTGAAAATCTATTAGGTATAGCTTGCTATTTCTTTTAAATATGTGTTATCATGTAAATTTCCTTTTTTTCTTTTTTTCTTCCCTCTTACCCAAGATGGCTACTATTAGACACAAATACATATATGTATATATATATGTGAAATATGTATATATATATGTGTGTATATATTATATATATATGCAGAGAGAGAGAGAGAGAGAGAGAGAGAGAGAGATACAGACAGATAGACAGAATAAAATCATTCTATACATACTTCTATTCTCTGGATGCAGATTTCCCAGTCAGAACTGGGGAAAATGTCACCCAAGACTTCCAAGTCCAAATTTACTGTTCTTACCAGTATACCATACTACCTCAAAAAACCACAAACTGAAGTTTAGGTAAGGGGTCCTCTCTCAGCTACTAATCTGGAAGCAAAATTAAAGCTTCACCTGAGTCTTTGCCTATCATTGTTCATATGGGGTAGACTATATCATCTCTGGTGAGTGTTGGGTCTCTCTCTCTCTCTCTCTCTCTTTTTGTCGAGGCAATTGGGGTTAAGTGACTTGCTCAGAGTCACACAGCTAGTAAGTGTCAAGTCTGAGACCAAATTTGAATTCAGTTTCTCCTGACTCTAGGGCCCGTGCTCTATCCACAGCACCACCTAGCTGCCTGTAGGGTCTCTAGGTAGGTGTCAGACTCACTTTCCCAGGAGCTGGGTCTATTTTCTCAGTGCTTGTGTATGCTTATTGTAGACTAGAAAGCTAGTTGTCTCACTCACCCGTTCATGTCCCTTAACTCCCACCCTCCCTGCTCAGTAAGGCTGTTAACTGGCAGATAGGGTGTGTACCTTCTGCAAAACAATAATGCTGCCTAGTCAAAAGATGAACACTTCACCAGCTTGCTATTTGAAAGACAAGGAAAGGACTGTTAAAAAGGTACGGCCTGGGTAATAATAGATTATATATCTCTATCTCCTTCAATTCTGACTTTACAAAGGAAGTGACTCAGGCTGAAGATAAACTGGAGTCTGGGTTATGCAAAGCTCTTATTTACATACTAGCCTCTTTGATTCACAAAAAAATAGTTTCCTTTGTCCCAAGAATAAGATCTTGGCTTTTGGGTCCCTCCCTTCTCTTTGCCTACTGGTGAACTGAAACGCCTCTGGGTGAATTTCCTCCTCTGACCTTGTGAATATGGGATACGTCTTTATCTGTGTAAGACTGTGGGGGTGGTTGTAAGCTCTTAGAACTCAGTAGCTAAGGAGTCATCTCATATCTCCCCAGGTTAAAGACTCTAAACTCAGTGGATTTTTGAGTTCCCCAAAATTAAAGAATAGATCTTCTAGTTGTTCAGTCATATTTGACTCTTTGTGACCCTGTGGGCAGTATGTCCGTCTTGGCAAAGACACTGGAGTGATTTGCCATTTCCTTTTCCAGTGGATTAAGGCAAATGGGGGTTAAGTGACTTGCCCAGGGTCATACAGCTAGTTGAACTCAGGTCTCCCTGACTCTAAACCTAGCACTCTATCCACTGAACCACCTATCTGCCTCCTGCTTCTGTCTTCTAATTATTTTTCCATCTTCCTCTTCCATCCTAATTACTTAGTAGGATTATAGATATAGAGCTAGTGGTCATCCAGGACAACCCCTCCTTTTTCAGATAAAGGAACTGAGGTACAGAATGGGGAAATAACCTAGTAAGTAGCAGAACTAGGCTTTGAACCCAGGTCCTTTGATTCTGAATCCTGAAGTCTTTCCATCAAACCACACTGCTTCCTTGAGTAATCTAGTGTCTAATTTAATCATTGTATTACAAGTTTTTGTTGTTGCTGTTAAGTCCTTTTCCAGTTGTGGCCAACTCTCTATGGGGTCTCTTTTGGGGTTTTCTTGGCAAAGATACTGGAGTTGTTTGACATTTCCTTCCCTGGCTGATTTTACAGATAAGGAAACTAAGGCAAACAGGTTAAGTGACTTGCCCAGGATCACCCAGCTAGTAAGTGCCTGAGGTCAAATTTGAACTCAGGTCCTCCTGATTCTAGGCTGGGCGCTTTTATTCACTGCACTGCCTAGCTGTACAAGTTACATTCTAAAAAAATGGAAGCTCTCTGAGGACTGGGACTGTTTTTAAAAATTTTGCCTACCTAGTACAGTGATACGTGGTAGACATCTAATAAATGCTTATTGAATTGAATTTTTTTAATACTTTTCTCTACAAATTCCTTCTCTTACAATTTAAAGCACTTTCTCTTTTTGATTCCCTAGGTAGACCAGGACTATCTCCAGAGATAATTTTATCTCTTGTACTTTAGAAAAGTCTGCTTTAATTCAAAGAGCCCTGGAAGAACTAGTCGAAGACACCCATTGGACAAATCCAAGGTATAAGGTAGCTAGGCAGTGGATAGAGTGCTGAGCCTGGAATCAGGAAGAACTGAGTTCAAATTTGGACACTTACTAACTTAAGACCCCCAGCAAGTCACTTAACCTCTGTCTGCCTCAGTTGCCTCAAATGGGATAATAATGTATATCTTTCAGGGTTGTTGTGAGGATCGAAGGAGATAGTATTCATAAAGCACTTAGTGCAATACTTGACCCATATCACCCCTTCCCCAAAATAACCCTTCATGTTTTTGGAAGATAATTATTAAGACAAGCTCAGTCTTCTTTTCTCTGGACTAAATA
Source organism: Vombatus ursinus (assembly GCF_900497805.2). NCBI lineage: Eukaryota > Metazoa > Chordata > Mammalia > Diprotodontia > Vombatidae > Vombatus > Vombatus ursinus. The sequence goes on along the minus strand of NW_020943070.1, from coordinate 19,984,645 downwards.
GGAATGATGGGAAATCATTTGCTCTTTTCTCATATAGCCTATTTCTTAATTCTTTAATGATTTCTTTTGTTCTCTAGCTTGTCCCCAGTTTCCTTACAGCATTCTTAAAACAGAGTGCCCCAAATTAGTCAAAAGATTCTAATAAGGACCTAGCTAGTATTCCATCAATCAATCAAGAAACACTTATTAAAGGTCTACTATGTTCCAGGCACTGTGCTTACACATTGGAGGTAACAGTTCATGCTCTCAAAAAGTTTACAGTCTATGGGGAGGAGACATGATAGACATAAAAATGTACATACCTAAATATGAAACTGGGCCTGAATTCATTGCATAGGGAACTCTCATGTGAGGAAAACATCCTCTACCAATACAAATTGGCACCTTTTCTTAGAGTCAAAAAAATTTATATACAAAACAGACACAAGGTCAGTTGAGTGAAAGTCACTAGCAGGTGGGGAGATCAGGAAAAGCTGCATGCAAAAGATGATCCTTGACTTGAATTTTTTTAAAAGTGTTTTTTTTTCTAGTTACATGTAAACACAATTTTAACACTCATTTTTAAATAAAACTTTGAGTTCCAAATTTTTTCCCTCTCTCCCTTCCCTTTTCCCTCCCTAAGAAGGTAGGTAATTTAATATAGGTACAATCATCCTAGACTTGGATCTTAAAGGAAACTGGGGAATTCTAAGAGGCAGAGGTGAGAGAGAGTGAATTCCAGGCATGGGGGCAACCAAGCACATAGGCCTAGGATTGGGAAATAGCTTGCCATATATGAAGAATAATAAGACCAGTTGGGTTGGACATAGAATGTGCAAAGAGGAAAAAGTACAGTAAATTTGGAAATATAAATTGAGACCAAGTTGTGATGAGCTTTAAACACTACTATTGCACTGCTTCTCCTCATTAATCATTCCACACTCCTCTCCCAGAGGAAAACCATCCCTACAACAAATGAATGTAGTCAAGCAAAATGAATCCATGCATCTGCTTTCTCTGAAAATGTGTGTCTCATTCTGCAGTTTTCATTTTTCACCTCTACCGACAGGTGGGAACCGTGATGCACCATCAGTCTTCCCTAATCCCGAAAGGTCATTGCGCTGATCAGAGTTTTCAAGTCTTTTACAGTTGTTTTCCTTTACAACACTGTTGTCATTATATAAATTGTCCTCTTGGGTCTGCTCATGTTACTCTGCCTTAGTTCAAAGAAGTCCTCCCAGATTTCTCTGAGTATGTGACTTTCATCATTTCTTACAGCACAGTAATATTCCATTTTATTCATGTATGCTAAGTAATTGTTTAGTCATTTCCTGATTACTAGGCAACCACTTTGTTTCTAGATCTTTGCTAAAACCAAAAATTCTTGTGTGTGTGTGTGTGTGTGTGTGTGTGTGTGTGTGTGTGTATTTTGTACACATTAGTCTTTCCCCTCCAACTCTGACCTATTTAGGTAGTAGTGGTATTGTTTGGTCATAGGGTGTGCAGTTTATTGACTTTTGTGGCATAGTTTCAAATGGCTATCCAGAATAGCTGGATTATTGGTGCACAGCTTTTTAAAGATAGTTCTTTGGGGTTGGGCCTATGCTCAGATCTTATACCTCACTGTGGTTCATGAGGTTTAGTGGGCCTGACTTAGATGAAAATCTTACAGAAGGGATTGAGAAGGAGGGGGTTGAACAGGTAGGAAGAGTGTCATGAAAGCCTTGAAACAAGAGAGTGTCAAGGAGAAGAATGTGATCAACAGTGTCGAAAGCTGCTGAGAGGTCAAGAGGAATAAGTATTTTGAGAAAGGGCCATTAGATCTGGCAATTAAGAGATCACCAGTAATGTTGGAGAGAGCAGTTTCAGTTGATTGATGAGGTTGGATGAAAGACAAATTCCAGATGGTTAAGGAGAAAGTGAGATGAAAGGAAGTGCAGGCACCAGCTGTAGATGGCTTTCACAAGGAGTTTATCCAGTAAAGAGAAGCAGAGATATAGGATGATAGCTATCGGGGACAGACAGATAAAGGGAGGGTTTTTGGAGGATGGGGAAAATGTGAACCTGTTTGTAGACAGTAGGAAAACTGTCTGTAGCCAGGGAGAGATTTAAGATTAGTGAGAGAATGGGAGTGATAGAAGAAGCCATCTACTACAGAAGACAGTTTAGAAAGAGATTATGTGCGCTTATAGAGGGTTTGCCTTGGCAAGGAGAAGGGCCACCTCTCCATGTGAGACATGAGGGGTAAAGGAGGAAATAGTGGCAGAAGGTGTCTGAGTGATGTGAGAGGAAGAAGAAGGAATAATAGGGAAATCTCTGTGAATTGGCTCAATTTTATGAGTGGAAATACAAGGCAAAGTTCTCATCTGAGAGAGTGGGGGGAGGGGAACCATGGGAAATTTGAGGAAGGAAGAAAAGGTTTAGAAAAGTTGCTGTGGAGAGTGGGATAGTGAGGAATAAAAGGAAGGCCCACTTTTAATATTTTAATAAATATTTTAATATATCTAGTTTCTTTTGCAATCCTATGTGGTTTATTTTATGTGTTTAAAAACATTATCTTGAGAAGAGGTCTATAAGACTGCCAAAAGGGTCCACATACAAAAAAGATTAGGAATCTCTGCCCTGGAGACTCTCAGAATCAGAGTCAAGAGGGTCAGGAAGAGTACTTTTTTTTTCTTTTCTTTTTTTTAAAATTAATTTATTTTTAATTTTCAACATTCACTTCCATAAGATTTTAACTTCCAAATTTTCTCCCTCTCCCTCCTCTTCCTGAACCCCAAGATAGGGCGGTGCCATCTGATAGAGGGCTCTACTTATGGGATGAGGGCCGTTTTGATTCTGTAGTCCCTTACCCCATACTCAACAAGCTTCACTATAGCAGACTGTGAGTGAGAGGTGGAGGTGCTATTATACAGTCAGTCCTATGATTGCCCCTATTAACTGCACAGCCTGTCCTTACAACTGAAACTTTTCAGTTTCCTGAGTCCTTTGTTGAAATGATGGTGATGATGATGATGATGATGATATGCCTCAGAGAGTCCACTTCTCAAACCACCAGCAAAGATAAACTGAGTCAAATGAAAGTGTGGAAGGCAATGCTAATGTTTATAATTTAGGCAATCTTTACAACACGGTCTGAACTGGCAATTCTGGTTCTAGGGTAAACTCAGCTGGGGGTGTCCAATGGGATGGGAAAGGACAGAGATCCTTTCACCTTCCTCCCTCTCCTTCTAAAACACCATGGGTTGATGAGCAACCTGGTTGCCAATGTGGTTGATGCCAGTCAGTGATGTGATGGTAAATATTTAACAACCAGCTATCTGATGGAAAAATGTACACAGGAAACACTTTTTGTGTGTGGAGGCAATTAGGGTTAAGTGACTTGCCCAGCGTCACACAGTTAGTAAGTGTCTGAGGGCAGATTTGAACTCAGGCCCTCCTAACGCCAGGGCCAGTGCTCTATCCACTGCATTACTTAGCTGCCCTGAAACACTTTAATGCACATTATTCACATTTTCGCCATCACTTTCTTACATCTAAAGGCAGAAAAATAAACCAAGCCCGTTTTTTTTCAGCTGTTAACCTATTTCAGAGGTCTAAATCTCACACTGAAAATTTAACAATCTGCTTTCACTCTAATCAATTTGAGCTGGTGCCAGCATTCTCTGGCAGATGTCCAATGAAGCCAGGCATTGATGCTCTGGTGTGGCCCTAAGGGAAGGCCTGCCAGAAAGAAAGGCCTGCTATTGGTGGTAGGACGCACTTTTTCCTCTGAGAGTGCTCACAGTCATTGTCATCTTGCCACATCTATCTCCCATCTCTCTTCTACCTACCCGTTCCATGGGAGTTCTCTGGGTCAAAGCCTCGGTAGCATATGTGTGTTACAATTCCATTAATAGAAAACCAAAAATAAAGATACTAGAAAGGGCCCTGGTCTGCTAGTCAAGTGTTTTTTGTTACTAACTTGGGCAGGTCCCTTAATGTTTCTGGACCTTGGTTTCTTCACCTGTAGGATGAAAGGGTTCAACCTGATAGTCAAGGCTGAGTCCATAATTTTCTGATTATTTTTCCTCTGCTCAGGCAGATTGACCAACACCTATTAAGGGACCTAGAGGACCTGAACCCTTTGAGAAACAATTAGCTACTTTCCCCTTAAAAGTTATCTATATATAAATTTAAATTATATTTATATTATTAATTATATTTTATTATAGAAGTAATATAATATACAATATATTATAAAACATATAATTATATATGTATATGCATGTATCTATTTATGTGTATATATTATCTGTTATATTATTATATATTAGATATACTATATATAATATAGATAGTAAGAAGCCAAATCTGTTTAGTCATGAAGAGAGATATGTATGTGTGTGTGTGTGTGTGTTTCTCTCTCTCTCTCTCTCTCTCACACACACACACACACACACACACACACACACACACACAAATATCTCTCCTCATGACTAAACAGATTTGGTTTCTTACCAGCCAGCAGCAGCAGCTGCTCATCAGCTGACTTCCTCAAGGGGAGGATGGCATTGATTTTTTGTTTTCTTTGTATTCTGACAGTGGCAGTGTGGTACAGTGCTGGAATCAGAGTCAGAGGACCTGGGTTTGTACCCTGGTCTCTCTCTGTCTCTGTCTCTGTCTCTGTCTCTGTCTTACTACCTTAGTGACATTGGGCAGGTTTCTTCATCTCTCTGGGCCTCATTTTCCTCATCTGTAAAATAAAGGTGTTAAACTGCATGGCCTCTGAAGCCTCTTCCTGCTATCCATCTAAGATCCGATGACTTTTGTCAGCTCAATATCTACTCTTCATGAATCACATAATGAGATAATAAGGACTTAGATCACCCTGGAGGCTATTTTGAAAATATTGTCTCATGTTCGTTTCCTAGAACATTATTGCTAAATCTGATGATATCGGTTCCTTAACAGAGACCGAAGTTTGCTCCCAAATGTTCTTCTTAATTTTATTTTCAATGACTGACTCCAGCTAAGTCTAAATTCTGTATACTCTTATTGTAACTTATAAGCAAACTTGTCAGGATAGGCTCTGCTATGACTTACAGGCCTGGTCCTTAGCAATGTTTTTAGTAATTTGATAATGTAGTCAGTTCTCCTTTTCTATCTGCAGATTATCTGTTTTACAGAGCATCTTTGGCAGTTCTTAAATCCTGGACTGGATTCTTCCCATCACCCACCATGTTTCTATCCACTTTTCTTTACCAGCTAGGCAGCATATTCTCAGGGATAGCGCTAGGGCTAGGGATAAGAATTGGACCTCAAATTTCATGGGAATAGGAAACTCCTGCTATCAATGCAGGTTGACTAATAGGGGATAATTTTAGAGAATTGTTGCCTTGGAGCACTTCAAGGTTTCGACTTACTCAGGGTCACATAGCTAGTATATGGCATAGATGGTCTTTAACTCCAGATCTTTGGAGTTTGAGGCCAGTTCTCTGAGAAATGCTCAGGAAAAGATAACTAATTATAATGTCAGATATGCAAAGTATAGTTAGGAAACCATAACCACAGTATAAAGTTATTTAAAAATCTCTAAAACCAAACATGATTCACTTTTGTATTACTTACTATTTTAAATGATTCATGTAGTTACTTCTGGAATGTACTCCTTCCTTATCTCTGTCACTTAGCCCCAGTCTCCTTTAAGATCCAGCCTTCTATATGAAGCCTTTTCTGATCTCTCAGCTCCTAGGGCCCTTCTTTCCCAAATCACCTTGTATCTCTTTTGTATATATATTTTTGAATATACCTATATATGTCCATAAATGTAAACTCCTTGAGGACAGGGATTGTTTCACTTTTGTCTTTATATTTCACAGCAGGGCACATGATAGGTACTTAAAACATGTTTGTTGATTGACTGATTGATTGATAGAGGAGCTTGACTATTCATGAAATTCCTTAATTTGTGCTCAAAAGCTTGGTTTATGATGAATGAGAGACTGAAAAACCATGGATTGCAATTGGAGTATGGTTTTTTTTTTTTAATAGTAAGAAAGGGCCCAACCTAGAAGTCAAGTGATCTGGGTTTAAATACTAGCTCTGTGACCAACTTGGGCAGATCTCATATCTTTGGGCCTCAGTTTGCTCATTTGTAAAATGAAAAGTTGAACTTAATGGATCCCCAAGGACCCTATTAGCAGGAATGGCGTGTTTGTTGTTGTTGGTTTGGTTTTTTTTTTTGAGGCAATTGGGTTAAGTGACTTGCCCAGGGTCACTTAGCTAGTAAGTGTATGAAGTCCTATTTGAACTCAGGTCCTCCTGACTTCAGTGCAAGTGCTTTATCAACTGCACCACCTAGCTGTCCCCCGGTATATTTTTATTAGGGACCATTTCAAGTTTCAGTTCTTTCTTGTTCCTGCTTTGTCTAACACACAAAAACTGTATTGGGTGGAGGCTTACATGTGGAAAAGGGCATTTTTTTTTATTCTTTAAACATTTTAAAGCAGTGACAAAGTGTCAAAGGTCAATATTTTACCCAGCTAAGGCAGACAGATTATCCTAGACAAGGCTGGCATTTCTGGAAAGCTGCAAAGGGCCCAGTAATATGCATGATGTGGAAACAGAGAGCTTGGGTTTGAATTAGAACCACCCTCTGCCTCTCACTCTCTGTGTCGACTTGGTCAAGTAACTTAAGTCCTCTGGATCTCAGATTCCTTATCTATAAATTGAGGAGGTTGGATGAGATCAGTGTCAAACTCAAAACAGGAATTACTACACATAAAGTTCCCTGCAGGCCAGGTGTTGACTTAGTTTTACATTTCTAACATTCTCCGTTTTATTTTATTTTTATTTATTTTGTTAAATATTTCCCAATTACATTTTAATCTGATTGGGCTGCCGTTGAGAGTGTTGGCCAATGTACCACTTTAAGTTGTAGCTCTAAATCTACAACTATGATAGAGACCTTAACTCAGTAACTTGTTTCAACCAAAGTGTTATTTGTGTTTGGCTGTGTAACCTCCAAAGAAAGAGGTATTTCTTACTGTATTCTAGATTTTAAGGAAATCTTTAGCAAATCTCCTTGTTACACAACTGTTTACCCAGATTCTAGATTTGCTCTCCCAATCTTAGAGAATCCTCAATTCTCCTCTCTCTGCTCCCCCACCCCACCAGCTGCCAAATCTTGTCAAATATTACACCCATACTATCTTTTTCAATTCATCCTCTTCTCTTTACTCACAAGGCCAGCACCCTTATGAGTCAAGTATAGACAGACTCTCATCACCTTTCCTGGACTACTGCAATGAACTCCTAATTGGTCTCCATATCTGGCATTTTTCTTCCACCAATCCGTTCTTCACCCAACTGCCAAATTGATATTCCTAAAGCCCAAGTCTCACTGTATTTAACTTCCCTCTTCAAGAAGCTTCCATGGCCCCCTCTTGCCTCTAGTATAAACTATAAATTCCTCTGTTTGGTATTTAAAGCTTTTCATGATCTTGCCTCAACCTATCTTTCCTGACTGGCTTCATCTTATTCCTTTGCACACATTCTATATTCCAACTAAACTGACTCATGCGCTTTCTATCCTATGCCTACCTTTTGTGTGGCATGGGTGATTCACAGAAGAGGAAAGGAAGGAAACAGAGTCAACCGAGACACAAGGCCGTGGAGTATTTCTAATGGCTCAGGAGTCTGAGAACCTGGATCTGACTCACGGATCTGAGACTTACTAGCTGTGTGACCTTGGCTGAGTCATTTCATCAGCCTTGTGAGATATTTTGTTTCCTGTCTCCTGGTCCTTGTATATGCTGCCGCCTATGCCAGTGATGTTTTCTGTCTTCATCTCTGCACTTTTGAGATTCCTCCTTCTATTCACTCAAACTGTGCCACCTTCTACATGAGGACTTTATTTCTCTTCTCATTTGTCAACTTCCCCCTCTCATCCCCTACATAAACTACCTTGTTTTACTTTGTATATATTTTGTATTTTATTTTTTGTGTTCATGGTATGTCCCTTTGTTTTACTTTGTATATATTTTGTAATTATGTGTGTGTTTGTGTGTGTGTGTATGTGTGTGTGTGTTCATGGTAATTTCCTCTTATTTTACTTTGTATATATATTTTGTATTTTTTTGTGTGTGTATTCATGGTATTTTACTTTGTTTTACTTTGTATATATTTTGTAATTCTTTTTGTGTGTGTTCATGGTATTTCTTCTTGTTTTCACTTTGTATGTACTTTATATTTGTGTGTGTGTGTGTTCATCATATTTTTCCTTGGTATAAGGTAAATTCCTTGAAGGTAGGAACTGTTTTTGTCTTTTGTCTTTGTAATCCTGGTGCCTAATAGTGCCTGAAACACAATAAGTATTCAAATACTTATTGAATTAAATTGAGTTTTTTCCCCTCTAGTGGGGAAACTTCTACATGATTTTGAAATAATGACATTCCCAAATTGTTTTTTCTTTGTGGTCAATCAAATCTGTTTATTGGATGATAACAGTGCCTTGTACATCAGCACTCAACATGTTTGTGTAATAGAATGTAATTGTAAATATATTTGTTACACAAGAACACAGCAACCTTTTACAATTCATAGAGGATGTAACTGAGACTCCTCTGTGTTTCTGAAGGCCTTTTGATGGCTTAAACCTTTTCTGTCATGTGTCTGGTAGAGGGAAGAGGGCACAAACCTCTCACTTGGCTATAGGCTCTGAGTAGATTCAAAACCTTCATACTCTTGTTGGCATGATGAGCTGGGTTTGGGGAAGGATATGCCTCTGGGTTAGTCTGTGGTACTATCCACTCTCCCCTCTCCCCCCAAATCCCCTGGCCTGTGATACTCTTATTCTTATTCCCTTAGAGTATTTCCTATACCTTTGCCCCTCCAATCCTTTTTTTCAATGCCTAGAAGGGAGTCACCCTTATCTCTCTCTACTGCCCCCATGATTCTTTGGGATGACTGAGGTGGTGATCAGCTACCTTCAGAGGCCAGTTCTAGTAGCCAGAACAAATTATTGAGCAGTAACTGAGAGCACCCTCTGTGAGCTGGGTAGGCGCGTGGACTCTAAAGAGGTGAACATTTGATTCAGGACACATGACAGGAGAGCCAGGGCATTGTGCTTAGAGGGTGAGAAATGACTACTTCTCTCCTATTTAATACCTGATTATTGTATTAGGACCAAAGTTTCCCCCTTTTCTACTTCTTCATCCAGAAACCAATCAGTGTGGGAAATTTCTCTTAGAGAAGACATTTACCCAGGCCAAGATCTAATCAGACAGTAAAAGAAATTCTAAGTTTAGTCTAATGGGTGTATTCCTGCTCCTTAAGTTTGCTCAGAAAGGTCCTGAGGGGGAGGAGGGAAAAATGTTGATTCTCCCTATTATCAAGATAGGTGATATGAAAATTGATGTCCCTTTCACCAAGATTTGAGTGACCTAAGTCACATACCCTAAGGTAGCCTACCTCCCATTTGATTAATCAATAAGAGGTGATTTATCATCTTTCAGGAATGTCTCCTTTTTGAAGGGCATAAAAATTGTGATCTCACCGCCAGTAGGGCTCTTTGGTTTGAGAGAGATAGCCAAATAACCATCCTTCTTTTAATAACCTGCTGGCCTTATTGATAAAATTATTAAATTACCCTGAAACTATGTCTCTTGAAACTTTTTAATCATTATAAGACCTAAAAGGAAGCTTGGAGATAATTTCCTAGAAAACCCTCATTTGAGGAAACCAAGACCTAAAGAAATCAATTGACTACCACAATTGACTATCACATCTGTAATGCAAACCCATGTTCTCAGATTCCAGATCAATTGGAAACATGATGCTGCCTGCCTTTTAGCTAACTGTGCTAGTCCTGTCTCTATCTTTCCTTTCCTTTTCTGTCTTTCAGCTGTGCCCCTCAGAAGGGCCATATGGTAAAGACATTGAATACTTTTGATACCAAAAAGAGAAATTTTGGAGACAGGAAGCAGGAAGCAAGACCTTTCTCTGCCTATAGTATTCTATGTTGACCTTTCTGTCTCTCTTTAAGTGCCCATGAGGCCCTCAACAAGTATATCCGGAAGTTATATAGCTTTGCCCTTATCAGCTCTTTATTAGTTAATCATAATGTTACCTTTTAAAGACTTAGATTTACTTGGAGATCTAACTTTAACTTTCACTTTAGACATTTTGGTTTTGTTTCCTTTTCATTTATTTATTGAATACCTTGTTTAATTGTTTTTAACTCTTTCTTTTTGTGGAGCACTAGGCTTTGGTTACTACTCCATTAGATTAGTGTCTGCTAAACTAATTTGGCCAACAGATGCTTATGGGCTTGAAATATATAGAGGGAACCATTAATGTCAACCCTGAGGGGCTGGAAATACTTAGTAATGCCAGGAAAATGAGAGGTTGGGGAAATTTTGGAATAAAATAGAGAGAATTCAGCCTATTTTCATATCTTCAGATTGTTGCTTATGTAAGAAGTTTAGATCCACATATAATTTGATATTTAATATCTAACTTCATAGGATCATGGATCTAAAGCCAAAAATGACCTTAGTAGTGATATAGTCCAATCTCCTAATTTTATATTTGAGGAAACAGATAAAATTACTTGTCCAAGGTAACAAAAGTAGAAAATAGCTTAGCTAAGATTTGAACTCAGCTCTTCTGATTTCAAGTCTAGAGTTCCTGCCACTGCTTCATGATTCAGGAACATGTGACTTTGCTATTGTAGCTCCTCTCTCCACCAACACAACTCATAGGATCACGGATTTAGATTTGAAAGGGAGTTTTGTGGTCATCTTATTCAACCCTCTCATTTTCTTTGTTAAATGTAACTTTTATTTTTTCAATTAACAAGCATTAATTTTTCTTTTTCTAACTCCCCTCCCATTTGAAAAAGGTGAACAGTAAAATAAAATTGTTAACAAATATGCATTGCGAAGCAAAGCAAATTCCCTGAAATGACTGTATCCAAAAACATATCTCCTGCATCCTCTTGGATCCATCACTTCTCTTTCAGTAGGTAGGTAGCTTGATTCTAATTGTGATTGCTCTTCTGTATTTGTGACTGTTCATTGCATTGATCAGAGTTCTTAAGTCTTGCAAAGTTGTTTGTCATTACAATGTTCCAACTCTTTCATTTTTCCAGGTGAGGAAACAGAGATCTAGTGAGGTAAAATGATTTGTCTAAAGTCACACAAGTAACAAGTGGCAGGTTCAGGATTTGAATGCAGTACTTCTGACTCCAATTCTAGCTCCTCTGTCATTGAACCACCTTCCCTATCTATCATATGATAGTTTTTATGAGTGACTGAAAAAAAAAATCACCAAAGTAATGAGCCTCTTGAAACTCAGCTAATCTAGTTCTTGGATCACAGGTAGCTCTGGTTCATTAATAGACCTGTATTCAAAGCTTGGCTGAATCTACTATAGCTTGCCCTCCACTGGTATGGCCTTTATGAATCTAGGCTTACCTACATACCCCCATGAAGTATCAGATGAGGGTTATAGCAGAGGACTTAACACTGGGGGAATTGGTAATGGTAATGGGAACTAGGTGAGCCATGAATTGACTCCATCTTGTGACTCAATTCTGGAGCTAGCTCAGTTTCCTTTCTATTCATTTATGGGTCTGGTCCAATTTCTTTGTGAAAACTTTATTCATTTGTGGGAATTGTGAGAGGACTTTGTTGCATTGTTTTAACCTAACCCTCCATGGCTATGAAGCTGGACCATCTCTGCCTGTTGCTTAGTGAGGGGTCCAAAATTTTCCAATCTGCAAGAAAAACCACTGAGGTAGAGCTCCAAGCCAATGTCATTTTATTAAAGTGTCCATGGCTCCCTCTAATGAAGTGGGCCTCAGATATTCCTCATGATCAGAGATGCATCTTTTCCCCAGGGCCTTACTTTATATAGGGTTTGATACTTAAACATGCGAAAGAGGCATGGTAAAATACAGAATCTCATTGGTTGATAGACCTTGCTCCTAAGGGCCAAAAATGATGTGTCAGCAGGGGAGTCATGGGTTGTGCAAAGCATGGGACATCTCCACTGACTAAGGGGTCATAAGATGGGTAGGCAAGAGTCATCTCTGATGACTAAGTGGTCATAAGATGGGTCATTGGCTCATATTGGACAAGAGAGGGTGGTCCAGAGGTACGAAAATAAGCTGGGGGACTTTCTAAAAAATCCAGGCATCCCACCCATGAATCCCATTCCCATCAAAGATGTCTTTGTTGGCATTCTTGTGGATTTGAGAGTGAGCTTTATAACTGGTAAACAAGTAGTGAATGTTGGATTAAAGTTTGAGGCCTACTATAAGAACTTGTCTTATCTAATTATCCCTATATGATTTATGTGAAATATTAAACTGATTAATACTGATTGGAATAGAGTAGAGGTCCAAATGAATCACTTCTCACATTCAACTCTTAACTAAAAATCTACATCAGGGGTGGGGAATCTGTGGCTTCCAGGACACATATGGCCCTCTAGGTCCTTTGATTGAATTCAAATTTCACAGAACAAATCCCCTTAATAAAAGGATTTGTTCCGTAAAACTTCGACTCAGTCAAAAAGCTGCAACCAGGGACCTAGAAGGTCACATGTGACTTTGAGGTCATAGGTTCCCCACCCCTAATATAGATTATGCTAACCATAAACCCAATCAGATCTGAAGATTGATGCAAGGAATTTTCTCACAGCTATATATCTCAAGCAATCATCTATCTTATCTGAAAACTGGCCCTGTATTAATCAACCAGTTATTGTTTCCATGTTCCTTTGATTGAATACAAACATTTGGGGGGGACTGGGGCACTTCTTTTTCTGATTTCGGGGAATTATACCTCCAAACTTGGAAAGTCCCTAATCTTTCTTCCCATTAGAAACCAGATTGCTTAATTTTGTATCCTAGTTGTTTTCTTTTTATTAATTGGTCTTATTTGATTGTTTTTAGTGTGTAGTGTTTCTCTCTGTATTCAGGGTCCTGCCCTAAGCTGAGAAGGTCTAGTTTCGATTTATTGTGTAATTAACATGCACTGCTTGATGAATCAATATACTCAGAAGCTCAAACCTTTGTTTCCTCTGTCATCTCATCTTCTACCCGCCATAGTTTTTGACAGAGCAAGCAAGGTTGAGCCAGGAGCCTGTAGTCTTTCAGAAAAACTCCCTAAAGTGCTCTGAGTTGATCCTTCATGGAGGGACTTTTTCTGAGCAAGACTGACCCTGGAGGTAGGATTCCTACTCTTAATCCCTATTTCTTCTGAGTGAAGGTGAGATTTAGGTTTAAGTTTTCCCCCAGGAGAGGGGAAGTTTAGGATTAGGTTTTTGTTAGGTTTTTCTCCCAGGAGAGGGGTACCCCAGGATATGGTAATTTTAGGATTAAGTTTAGGTTAAGGATTATGTTTCCTCCAGGGGTGGAGAAGAATTTAGGGTTCCTGTAGTAGTAAAATTCTCTCAATTTCTTGCCATAATACTTTAGGGTAAGAGTTCTTCATCTTTCTTATGTCATGGGCCTCTCTGGCAGTCTGATGAAGCCCATGGGGCTCTTCTCAGAATAATATTATTAAACGTATGACATAAAATGTATAGGATTACAGAGGAAATGATTATATTGAAATACTATGTATGTATGTTTGTATTCATAGACTCCCACTTAAGAAACCTTGCTGTGGAAGGAAATCATCACTAGTACCTAATTTTCTTCAGGAATCTCTGTTTAGCTCATAGGGGGAAACTAGGGAACACAGTGTGGGCTATGCTAGAGCAATATTTTCCAAACTGAGGTCAGACTATTTTTTCCTTATGCTGGGAGGGCCGGACAATGAAGGCCCAGTCTTAGGAGTATGTATATGACTCCGAAAAAAAAAAAACAAAAAAAAACCAAGCCCACCAACATTCTGGCCATACACAGAGAGGTGGGATGGGATAGAGAAATACTTGGTGTCTAACCACAGTTTGGTGACTATATTTAAGAAAATAAAAAGGGGGAGACAGTATATTATAAGTTAGGTATATACCAATTTTTTAAAATTTGCCTTTGGTTTTTTTATTTTTTTTGTGTTAGTACCTGTTCAACTTATTTTGACTGGCATTTGCATCTGTGAAAAAATGCAGATGTATTGGTCAAATGGTACCTTTTAATTTTGTGTAAACAGATATAACATGTAAGGGTTATATCCAGGGAGACTGGGACTTGTGCCCTTTCCAACTGAAAGGGTACTTCCTCTTTGCTTGTATGTGAACTGTGTTCAGTCCTGGAAGAGCCTGCCTGCTAAAGAGAGGAGCCAGGCTTTTTCTCACTATGTCTATGTCCTTACCTTCTACCCCATGGAAAATAATTTAAAGTTTAGACATGGCTCATATCTAGAATTTCCCCAAAAAGAGAATGGAAAAGTAATGTACAATGAAGGTCAAGTATAGGACAGCTATTTATTTCTTCCACATAAAAGAAATGCTTAAAAAGTATACTCCATAAGTATATATTGACATATACTTACAACAAATGGACCAAGACCTAAAACATGACACAGTAACTCATAACTTCTTTCATATTTTCACATAAAGTTGAAACTTGAAACAACAAAGCGTATAGTATTTTGTAGGACTCCTGTATGACCACTTCATTTCTCCGAGTTTCTGCACTGTTCAGACAACTTCCTTAGGGTCCATATATTTTGCCAAGTCAAGCCAGGGCATGGACTCATCCTCCTGGCATTGGTCATATTTTCTGAGAAAGGCATACTTGCCAAAAAGCAACTCCTGCTGCCACTCAGCTTTGACAATCTCTATACACTTGGCACAAATGGAGTTATTCTACTGAATGAATGAATGAATGAATGAATGAATGAATGAAAAAAGGTTTATTAAGTCCTTACTGTGTGCAAAGGACTAGGGATACTAATAGCAAAATGAAGATAGTTAATGATTTTAAAAAGTTCAGTCTAACTCAGGAGACTGGGAAAGACCCAACCACTGTATCCTGGGCCATCACCAGTTGTCTTGACCTTTGTCTTGCTACTGGACTTTAATGACTCTAGGAGAGAAAGTGAGGCTGATGACTATTCTCAGCTCTGCCTGACTTATATCGAATTCACATGTAAGTCAAGACATCACCCTTGTGATGTCATTGGTCCTCCTTGAAAACAGAGGGCGAACAACAGCAACAACAATGCATAAAGAAGGTTTCAGCAGTCCTTTGTGGCTCCATGGCCAATGCTCTTCTGGTGCATTCCCTTTTCTTAGTGGTTTTACCATGCCAAAGTGCCAAGTCCTTCAGCACTGAGCCAACTTGAAGTAGCCTAGGAGCTTGATTCAAGTTCACTATGAAATGTGAACCAGAGCACATTGAGTTGGTTAGAGGGAGTATGGTTCATGAGTACAGGCATGCCTTGTTTTATTGCATTTCACATTGTTGCACTTTGCAAATACTGCGTTTTTTGCTTTTTTTTTATTATAAAATTGAAGGTTTGTGGCATCCTTGTGTCAATCAAACCCATTGGTGCTATTTTTTCTAACAGCATGTGCTCACAGTCATATTTTGCTAATTCTCACAATAATTTCACACTTTTTCATTATTATTATATCTGTTATGGTGATCTGTGATCAGCAATCTTTGATGTTACTATTGTAATTTTGGGGGGTGCCATGAACCATGCTCACCTAAGACAAAGAACATAATTGATAAATGTTGTGTATGTTCTGACTCCTCCACCAGGCTGCCATTCCCTGTCTCTTTCCCTCTCATCAGGCTTCTCTATTCTCTGAGACACAATAATATTGAAATTAGGCCTATTAACCCTACAATGGCCTCTAAATTTCAAGTGAAAGGAAGAAAGTCAATCCATGCAGCAAACTTCATTGTTGTCTTATTTTAAGAAACTGCCTCAGCCATCCCAGCATTCAACAACCAACAGCTGGATCAATCAACAGCCATCAATATGGAGGCAAGACCATCCACCAGCAAAAAGATTATGAGCTGCTGGAAGGCTCAGATGATGGTTAGCATCCTTTAGTAATAAAGTATTTTTAACTAAGGTTATGTACATTGATTCTTTAAAAAAAGACACAATACTATTGCACACTTAATAGACTACAGTATAGTGTAATGCACTGGGAAACAAAAAGAAATGTGACCCACTTTATTGCAATATACATTTATTGCAGTGGTCTGGAACTGAACTTGTAATATCTCCAATATATACCTGTACTCTCATTACACAGAAAATCAAGAGACTTGGTTCCAGGACTCTAAAAAATATGTTAGGGAGGGTGCTGATAAAGAAAGATAACATCTCTAGAATCAGGGCCAGTGATGCAGGAAAGACAGTCTTCTACCTCTTCTTAGTAAGATCCCAAGATGCACCCTAGCTGATTGCCAGCTCTGAACAGGCAGTCACAGCCATCTTTGTTTCTATCCTAAGTTCCTTGGCATTAAGGTTTGGGGATGGGAGTAAATGGATTTGTAACACATGCAGCCCAAAGTTTTTAGGTGGAAGGATATAGGCCAAAGGATGTGCTACTGTACCCCAATCATACCCTTATCAGAGCCCCATACGCTATTGTTTTCTTTACCTAACAAGTCCCATGACTTAACCTACTGGTTTCTAGTTGTCACCAGCTCTCTTATCTGCATGGGATACCCCAAATCTCCTTCAGAATTATGGAAGGGGAGTGTAGGCCTTTCTACCCTTCAATCAATCGGCAAGCTTTTTTATGTAATTAGTATTTTATTTTTTCCAATTACATGTAAAGATAGTTTTCAACATTCATTTTTTATAAGATTTTGAGCTCCAGATTTTCTCCCTCCCTCGCCAAGATGGCAAGCAATCTGATGTAAGTTCTCCTAGTTCTGCTCGCTTCACTCAGCATCAGTTCATGTAAGTCTTACCAGGTTTTTCTGAAATCCGCCTGCTCATCATTTTTTTTTTAATAGAACAATGGTATTTTATTACATTCATATACCACAACTTGTTCAGGCATTCCCCAACTGGGCATCTCCTCAATTTCCAATTCCTTGTTTTACAAGAAATTGAAGCCTAGAAATGTTAAGCATCTTGTCTAAAGTCACAAAGGTAATATGTCACTTAATAAGCATTTATTACACACCTACTATGTGTTAAGTGCTAGGGACACAAAGAAAGGCAAAAGACTGTCCTTTCCCTTGAGAAGCTCATGGTCTAATATGGGACTTAACAAGTAAACATCTATGTACAAACAAGCTAGGTGCAGGATAAATGGAAAATAATTACTGGAAGGAAGACATTAGATTAAAAGGGATATGTGATTGAGGTGGCATGTGAAGTAAGGACCTTTGACCCCAAATTCAGATGTTTTCCTCCACCATACCATTCCTCTCTAGTTGACTCCTTACTTTCAAACGCATCCCCCTGTTAGTTCAAGTTATTACATATTACAGGTCTCAGCCTCAAGCCAATGGATTTGGTAGGTATCTGAGCCTACTTGGAATTTGTGTTCCCATTCTTTAGCTTTGTTCTAGAGCAGGGATTTTCTCTTTTCCCTTTGGTCTAACTTTCAAGGCATTTAATCCTTCTGTCACTCTGGACTCTGCTTATGATTTTGTTGCATTAAAAGATAGAATCTGGTCTACTGCTGCAGCCTCTTAACTGGTCTCCCTGCACCTGGTCTTTCCCCTCTCCAATTATCTTCAAGGCAACTGCCAAACTGATATTCCTAAAGCACAGGTCTGATCCTGTCATTCCTCTACTCAAGAAACCCAAGTGGTTCAATGCTGCCTCGAAGGTCGATACAACCTTCTGTTTGGCATTTAAAGTCTTTCACAGCAGAGCTTCAGATGACCTTTTCTGCACATAACTACCATGTCACACACTCTAATCTAAGCTAAGCCTGCTTCCTTGCTGTTTACTATACATTCTATCTTCCATCTCTATGCCTTTGCATAGGCAGGCTTCATTCCTGGAATACATTGCCCCTCACCTCCACATCTTGGAAGCCCCTTTAAGAATCTGTTAAAGTGCCATCTCTTACAACCGATCTCTGCAGTCACTCCTCCTCCCCTCCTGGTATCCTTCCCTACCCAAATTACTTTGTATTTCCTTTGTTTATATCAGTCCCTGTCCTGATGTTTTGTGTTATCTTGTAACCCCCATGTTGTTTCCTTCCAAGAATATAAGCTTCATGATTTTTTGTAGCATGCAGCACATAGTAGTTGCTTAATAAATGCTTATTGATTGACTGACTGAATGAATGAAATGGATGTCTATTCTACCTAATATGTTCCATTAAAAAGAAAGTCCTTTTCTTTCCCCTTCAACGATTTCTTAAAAAAAAAATTTTTTTGTCCTCTTGGCCCTTATATTCCCACTAAGGAGGATGTTTCTTTTTTCTGCTGGCGCAAAATGTACACAGCTGCATTTTGCCTCCTCGGTTGCACATTTAAAATCTCTTTTCACTGAGGAGACTGAGAATCCACAATACAGTCACCAGGCTCGCTGATGTCGGAAAATTCTGATGAATGATTCTGTGTAAATTTGGATTCCTGCTGGGGAAAAAAAATCCAATAAAATGGTCCTGCAAGACAACCTCAAAAACACTGACATTGTTATATTGGCAAGATCAATACGGGGATGAGTGCGAATACTCATATTAGACTCATCTCATGTCAAACACTTTCATCTTGACTGTTTCAGAAAAGTTACGGGAGAAACATGTTTGCCTGATGGTAGAACTGATTTCTAGGATTTTGCAATGTCTCCTGACATGTAAGTGAGCTGGCTAATGAAGTCCCCCAGGCAATCAGTGGAAATCAAATCCTCAAGCACACCAAGGAGCCATTGTGAGGGAAGGTTTTGAAGGTCTTCGGAATTAGGTGGTGAAGGTATGCATCCATTTTGTGTTTAATCATTGAGGATATATTGAAGTGTCTGCCTATTGCCCTGGTTAAATCATTTGTATCCTAATGACTAAGTGGGAAACAGTGGAAGGGAAGCTCTGGAGAAGTTGGGATTGACTCCTATGTTAACTGTCGGGATGTTTTGATGGCTTATTTAGCCATATCACATTCATGGGAACACATAGGTCCTTCTCTACCCACAGAAGAAAAAAAAATGAGCAAACAATATTGATTGGCAACCTATCTATAATTAATAGCTTTAGATAGTTTCCTGGGGCACTGAAAGATGAAATGATGTGCCCACTGAGAGATGAAGTGATATGTTAAACAGTAATTGTTAAATGATGAACTTGAACCCATGACTTGACTCCAGGACCAAAAGCTAAGCTTTTTTCAGATAATCTCTCCTCTTCTCATCACCTTTGCTTTGTAGTTCTTTTTACTGACCCCTTTCATGAATATATGGCATAGTAGATAGAGTACTGGATTTAAGGTCGGGAGCATCTGAGTTTGAATACTGCTTCAGATACTTCCTAGTTGTATGACCCTTGGGAAAGTCACTTAACATCTCTCACTTATTACCTGTGTGACCTTAGACAACCCACAAAACTTCTCTGGGCTTCAGGTCCCTCATTGGTAAAATGGAGATAATGATTGCACCTACCTTGCAAGGTTGATGAAAGGATCCAATAAGGGTAATATGTGTGAATAACTTTTCAATCTTTAAAGTACTATAAAATATTATCTATCATCATCATCATCATCATCATCATCATCATCATCAACATCAACATCATCTGTGTAGTAACCCCTGCAAGGTAGCACCTACTTTACTGGGACCCCAACCTCAAGTGTACATACAGAGAAAAAGTTCTTTGCCTTCAATACATACACGTATGCATATATCCATGCATGTACACATACATAGGTGTGTACATATACATATACACACATATACACATACACATGCACTTGCATATACATGTCCATATACATATACCTATACATATACATATACATGTTGTTACCCTCATTAGAATATAAGCTCTTTGAAGGCAGGGAATGTTTTATTTTTGTTTTTGTATCCCCAGAGTTTATCGTAGTTCCTGGCATATAGTAAGTGCTTATCATCTTAGTCAAGTAACACTATATTTTCTTTGGGTCTGGACCTGTGATACCATTAATGTGGAGAATATACTCATTTTAAATACTCTCACCATTAATATCAATTGGCAATTTATCTATAATTAATAGCCTTAGATAGTTTCCTGGGGGCCCTGAAAGGTCAAATGATGTGCCCACTGAGAGATTAAGTGATGTGTTAAACAGTATGTTTGATGACAGACTTGAACCCATGACTTGACTCCAAGATTGAGGATCTAACCACTAGACCATGGGTCCTCTCAGATAAGATTAAATTTTCTTCTTTGCATTAGGGTCTTTCAACTTACTTGTTTTCCATATTTTGTAGATTTGTGTATTGTCATTTGAGTCTGTGGGTTTTATTACTGTCTCTATTCTTAGATTTTTCTTGTAAAAGTCTGTTTTTTTCTACTATTCTTTCTACATTATTGTTACTTTTTATGGTATCTAGATTGGTGAATATGCCTTCTTCCTTACCCTTCTTTTTCAATTTAAAACCCATCTAATGAAATTTGCAAGACCCAGGGGTCAATCACTACATTATCAGCCCTTGTTAAGCAAGAGCTGTTATTAATATATCTTCATTTATGGTCTAGAAATCCAAATTCTATTCTCAGATATCATTTTCTTAATTACCTGCTCATTTCCCAAATAGTCACAGCAGCAACAACAATAGCTGCCATTTATAGAATGCTCTAAGTTTTTCAAAGCACTTTATGAATATTATTTCATTTGAGCTACCTTGCGAGGTAGGTTCTAGTATTACTCACATTTTTACAGATGAGGTAACAAAAGTGTATTGTGACTTGCTATTTCCCACACCTGTCACTTTTCTTTTGGAGAAGGTTGGGCCAGAAAACAATAACAACAATAACCAGCATACACACACACTCACATATATATATATATACACATATACATACATACACATACACATATACACATATATGTGTATATATATGCATATGTATATATATGCATTTTAAAGTGATGTTATATATATATATACACACAACACAATACACACACATTACTTTAGAGTTTTCAAAACAATTTACACATATAATATCTCATTTAATCCTCACAACCACTCTGATAGGTGAGTGCTATTATCCTGATTTTACAGATGAAGAAATTAAGCCTAATAGGCTAGTATATGGCTTAAGAAGATCACAGCAAATGTTTGAGTCAAGATTTGAACTCAGGTCTTCCTGATGCCAAGTTCAGAACTCTATTCCACTGCACCAACCAAATCTGCTTTTCTCAACTGAAGCCCCCTTCTTTGATAGATAGTAGTGAAGAAAACACCATGCAAAGTCTTCAGTTTCTTGCTCAATACTCCCTAAATGCCAACAGTGTTTCCTAGGTTTCTTCAAGTAGAATATCACTTGGACCACCAGAAGTTGATAACTGTGTTACATTTTGAAAAGTCTTGGAAGATTTTTTGTTATCTGTGTGGCATATATCACAAAAGGAGGGCAGCAGACTTCTTTATTGCTATCATCAGATTTACACATTGCTGCCTAGGCCATCTGTGGTGGTTCTTGCCTTGCTTCAGTGGAGGCTGAGCCTGGTTGAACATTTAAGTTAGAGAGTTCTGAGTTGCAGTAGATAGAAAGCTTAATCAGGTGTCTGGGTGTCTGCACTAAGTTTGGCACCAATATGATGAGCCCTCAAGAGCAGGATGGTGGGCACTAAGCTGCCCAAGAGTGGCTGAACTGGTTCAGGTTGGAAAAACAGAGCAAGTTAAATCTTCTGTATCAATCAGTATTGGGATCAGGCCAGGTGAGTGAATGGGTGATGTATTTCCAGCTTAAGTGAGATAGGAAGGCCTATTCTCAAACAAAGAGAACAAAAATCCTCAAACAAACAAGCAAACAAAAAAATTCCAAATAGCTACTTCAGTATCCCTAGGGAGGCAGACACCAATAGTTCTTTCTTATCTCATCTTTCTCTTTCCCTTATTGCATAATGTCTCTCCTGAATTTATAGATCCATGAATTTGCTTATCTTTTGTAAGAACTCTTGCCTATGGGTTGGGAACCCCTGTTGCCTTAGAACTATATAATGAGAATATGCTATTTATTCCCTAAAACTGCACAGACAAATCATCAATATCTAGTTTTAACCCAGATCACAGCTGTTCTATTGAACTGCATTAATATCCATGGCAGAAATAATTTGAGGGACCTGCAATAACGTAGTGATCTTATTACCCAGATGCTGACACTCTGAGGGCTAAGCTGTCTGTCCCAGGGGACAGAACGGGGGAACCTCTTGACACGCTTCTCAGTGCTGCCAGTTATCTTAATCAGTTCACTCAAAGCCCCTAGAACTTGTCAGGAGGCTTGTGTCATAGGAAATGTATGTAGCATTTGTGTTAGCACGTTTGGAACAAGACGGAAGCAGATGACTGCTGGGCTAGGCAGGGAATGGTATCTATAAATTGCTTTTGAGTTCCAGAAGCCTGTGGCCTGAAAGGTTAGAAATGGTGTAGTTTTTGTTGTTGTTGTTATAGATGTGATGGGGAATTGTGCTTGGCTGATACGGCTTTAGCGAATATTTTGTCCAACATTAATTAGACCGAGGGCAAATTCTCTCTTTGCTCTGCTCTATACAGATGCTGTCCCCTATTCTTAGTGGGGGCCATATAAGCCAACTGCTCCCCATAGGCCTTTTAGGAACACATTTAAAACCTTGCTCTATATTTTATCATTTGAAATGAATTCTGTATTATCTGCTAATGGATTTACTTCCAGTTTGGCAGCCTTACCAAAGGGACTATACTCTCTGTGGCATCATAGCATTGGAAAGGACCTTCAAAAATTATTTGACTCATCAATTCAGCCAACGTTTATTAAATAGTGCTTAGCACTGAGAGAATTACCTTAAAAGAGTTTACAGGGTGATAAGATCGGTGGTTAGGTAACTATAATGGGAAATACAGTATAAGGGCGTAGTTACTCATTCAATCAGCAAATTGGTAGTTGTTCCTACTATGTGCCAGGCACTGTGATAAGCACTGGGTATACAAAGAAAGACAAAACCAACAAACAAAACAGTTCTTTCATTCAAGGAGTTCACAGTCTAATGGGGTGGGGTTGGGGGTAATATATTTATTTATATAATGCTTTCAAGTTTGCTAAACATTTTTCAAATATTGCATTAGGTCATACACACAACAACCCTGGGAAATAGTTGTGGCTATTAGCTCCATTTTACAGATGTAGAAACAGGCAGACAGGAATTAAGTGACCTGTCCAGGGTCACACAGCTAAAAAAGTATCTGAGGCAGGATTTGAACTCAGGTTTTTCTAACTCCAGGTTCAGTACTCTATCCACTTCTCTGCAAAGGAAGTTCTAGGGGAATTCAAAGGAGAGCCAGAGTACTTCTAGCTGGGTGAATTGGGGAAGGAAACATGAACAAGGAAGCTTTTGAGATGGACTTTGAAAGAGGATAGATATTGATGTACAATCGTCTGTACAATTTTAGAGGATAAATAGCATTCTCTCTATTGTTAACCACTTCTCATTTCTCAGGCAGAAATAGTAGACTTAATGATTAAACCTGGAAGAGATCTTAGGAGTCATCTAGTCTGACCCTCACATTTCATAGATGAGGAAAGTGAGACTGGACAAGTCAGGTGACTTGTCCAAGGCCATGAAGATAGTAAGGGCAAAGGGAGCATTTAAACCTGGGGCTATTGATTCCAAATCGAGCGGGAGACGAGAGCAATGGAGATGTAGGGAGCTCTGTGTTTGGAGGAGATAATGTAAACACACACACACATACATATAAACAAGGAAGAAACAATGCAAATATGTAATACATATGTATATATAATATAGACATATACACATACACAAACAATATACTAATATAATCAATAATGCATATAAACACTAATGTAAATACACATGTACATGTGTGTATGTATAAACAATATTATAAGCAATAATGCAAGTAATATATAAACAATAATACAAATACACAGTGTATATATACATGTATCTCTATATACACACATACATATATACATACACAAACACACACATATAGTCCAGAAGTGGAGGAATTCAGAAGAAGGGCAAGTTTTGGAGCAAAGATGAGCTCAGTTTGGGACATAATGAGTTTTAGGTATCAGTAGGATATTCAATAGAGGTGGTTTGGAGTGGGGAAAGAGCTCAGCTCAGCGGGCAGTGGGGGTTTAGAAGCAGGGAGATTGGTGGGGAGGCCATTCTAAGTCTAGCCCCTGTCTTCAGAAGGGTGAAAATCAAAACTGTAAAGAAACTCTTATCTCTTTGCACAGTGCCTGGCCCACTGTAGGCATTATATACATGCTTATTCTTTCCCCTTCCCATGGTAACTCTCCATTTCAATCTCTGCCTCCTGGTTTAGTACAAGTCCCTGCTAAAGTTCCATCTTCTGCAAGAAACCTTTACTAGTCTTCCCTGTGAAGTCTTGAGATAAATCAAAACCATGAGTTGAAGAATAAAGCATCTTTAATTGAGATAACAGGGTAGCAAACTTGCCACTCTAGGGGGTGTCCAGTGGATTTCTCAACCAAAGAGATCCATGAAAAAGTTTTTATAGTTTTAGAAAGGAGAGGAGGAGAAGGTGGCATGGAGTAGCAAGGCCTGGGCCATGAGACCTCATCAGCCTTTGTCAATCCAGGCAAGGAAAGCCACTTCATTCTGGCTATTTTGCTCTATGTGCCATGAATCCCACCGGAAGGGGGCAAGTATACTAGAAGCTGAGGTCCACCTTGGTTGGAGCTCCCCACAAGGCGGTCCCTTGGGAATAATCTAGTAAGTAAAAACAATATTTCTTTTCCAGATTAATTACTGCTCCAGACAAGGAAGAAGAATCATTCAAGTAATAGAAAATTCCATCTAGGGTGTAATGTTCTCAAGTTTGCATTGAGAATTCTTGTAAATGTCAAGTGTCCACAGTGTCTGCTGTAAATTCGAGTTTGCTGTTCAGTGTGCCAATTTACTCAGAAGACAGCGAGAGGCTGCAGTCAGCTTTATCTCTGTGTATTTTGGTTGTGCTCTTCTCATCAGTCTACATTCACTCTGAGCCAATCAGGGCCCAAATAATGACCAAGTGGGGCTTGACCTTGGACCTTGTTGGCTAATCAAGAAGAACCAGAGTAATTTTGCTTTAAGGTGAGGTACTTTAAAAAAAAAAAGGTTTCAGCAACTGATTTTTTTTTTTTGACTAGGTAAAGAGGCCATTCTGTGCCTCATTTCTTACCTAGCCTTAATCACTGAATGGGTGTTGCCTCAGTCAAACTGAGACCTGTTAAAGACCTTAGCTTAAAAAGGTCCAGGTCTCCCACTGCATCCAGGGCCATCTCCAGTCATCCTGATCTATATCTCGTCATTGGACCCAGATGGCTCTGGAGGACAAAGTGAGGCTGATGACTTTGTACAGCCCTGTCTCACTTAAATCCAATTCACTTGCATGTCATGATGTCACCTCTCTAATATCATGGTCCTCTTTGAGAATGAAGGACAAACAAAACAAAACAACAGCAACATTTGTCTATGCACTGCCTCCAGACTTTCCAAGGTGGGAGTTACTACTTGGTATATTTTCTCCATTTTTCTGGTTCTGTTGTTGTTGTTGTTGATTTTTTAAAGTCTACTTTTGTTGATACTGATTCCTGGGGACTCCTTGGATTTTACTCCGGAAAATTGTAAACTTATCAGAGATTAAAGAAAGGGACCGGCCCTAGGTCAGTTTTCTTTTCCTGAAAGAAGAAAGACCTCAGTGCACAAATATCATTCCCTCCTGTTTTCTAAAATGAGACCAAGTTTTCTTAAAAAAAAAATCGTAATTTATATGTATGGAGCACTTTGAGTTTTAACCAACATTTATAGAATGTTTTCAGATTCACAAAAATCTTTACATACTTTGTCTCAGTTAATCTACACAGTAACCCTGTGGGGAAGGTGCTTATTACCCTTATTTTACAGGTGAGGAAACTGAGGCACAAAAAATGAAATGATTGCCCAAGGTCATTCAGTTTATTCCACACTTCCTGAACAGGAACATAGTTGGTGCTCAACCTTCACCATCTCTTACCTACTATTTTAAAATCGCTTTTCTTTTTATATTTTGCCAGGCCTTTGCAAGTTTCTTTCCTAAGTGGAAGAAGGCTGTTAAGGATGGGCGGAGAAAGAAGGGTTTGGGGGGACTACTTGCCCAGGCTTGTTTGAATGTTACAGTCTTGATTACTTGCAAACCACAAGAAACTTTCTGCGGGCTGAAGGATATAGAAACATGCCACAAGGCAGCCCAACTGGCCTCTAACCAGTTCAAGTGAATACCAGTGAAAGGCATCTTTGGTTCTATGCCAGGGGGAGAGACAGCAATAGCAAATCCAGTATGTGCTTAGCCCCCACATGGGACTCATCCTCGCTCTACAGCTGTTGTCTCTGCTCCAGAAATGGGCTGATGAATTCTTTTTAATTCTCCTTCTCAGAAGCTATAAAAGAAATGTGTCTTTTCTGCTCTCTGCCCATATCTGTTTATTTTGGCAGAGAATCGCCATGATTTCCTTTCTTCTCCCCCTATCATTTCTTTGATTTTTATTTTCTCTCTTGTTGGAGCCCTCTTTTGCCTGGAGAAATTGAAGACATTCTCAATTTCATAGAAACACAGGGACTGTGTTTTAGGCGTCTTGAAGGGGCTAATTCAGTACTGCCTTGTGACTGAAAAACGCAATTTTCCTACGCCCCTAGAACCAAGCTGATTGGGAAAAGAGCATAAAAATGCTAATGCCAACACTATCTTTCACCTACAACATATTACCTTATATCTGTACCCAAGAATATGAAGTTATTGTGGCCATGAGGTTTTCCATTAATTTTTTTTTACTTAAAAAATCTATTTCTTCTCCTTTCTATCATCTCCCTCTGTTGGAAAAAAAATAGCAAATAAAATACTAGCTAAAAGATTACAACAATATATTACAAAGATTATTCATTATGACCAAATGGCATTTATACCAGGAATGCAGGGATAAGAAAACCTATTAACAAAATTGATTATATCAATAATAGAAGTTTAAAAATCATATGATTGTATCAATAGATGCAGAAAAAGCTTCTGTTAAAAACACTTGAAAATATTGGTATAAATGGATTTTTCCTTAAATTGATAAAATACATTTATCTAAAACCATCAGCAAGCATTATTTGTAATGGGGATAAGCTAGAAGCCTGCCCAGTAAAATGAGATGTGAAATAAGGATGCCCACTGTCACCAGTATTATTCAATATTGTACTGGAAATCCTAGCAATAGCAATAAGAGAAGAAAAAGAAATAGAAGGAATCAGAATACTGAATGAGGTAATAAAATTATCTCTTTTTGCAGACAATATGATGCTATACGTGGAAAATCCCAAAGACTCAACTAAAAAATTAGTTGAAACAATAACTTTAGCTAAGTAGCAGGATATAAAGTAAATCCTCACAAATCATCAGTATTCCTATACATCACAAACAAAACACTGCAAGAAGAGATAGTAAGAGATACCCCATTTAAAATAACTCTAGACTGTATAAAATGACTGGGAGTATACCTGCCAAAACAATCCCAGGAACCATATAAGCAAAATTGTAAAAAACTTTTTATACAAATAAAATCAGATTTAAACAATTGGAGAAATATTAATTGTTCATGGGTGGGCAGGGCCAATATAATAAAAGTGACAATTTTACCTAAACTAATTTGTATACTCAACACTATCCCAATTAAATGACAAAAAAATTATTTTACTGAATTAGAAAAAATAATAACAAAATTCATTTGGAAGAACAAAAAGTCAAGAATATCAAAAGAACTAATGAAAAAAAGAAAAACTTCAAATTTTGGGATAAGAATTCATTATTTGGTAAAAAATTGTCACGAAAACTGGAAAGCAGCATGGCAGAAACTGGGCATAGACCAATATTTTACACCATTTACCAAGATAAGGTCAAAATGAATACATGACCTAGATATAAAGGGGATATTACAAGAAAATTTGAAGAACATGAAACATAATACTTATCAGACTTATGGACAGGCAAACAATTTATGAATAAACAAGAGATAGTGAGCAGTGTGAGGTATAAAATGGATAATTTTGACTACATTGAATTAAAAAGTTTTTGTACAAGCAAAACAAATGTAGTCAAGATCAGAAGGAAAGCAGAAAATTGGGAAAAATTTTTATAGACAGTTTTTCAGATAAGTGTCTCATATCTCAAATATATAAAGAACTTTGTAAAATCCATAAGAATGTGAGTCATTACCCAATTGATAATTGGTGAAAGGATATGAAAGGCAGTTTTCTGATGAAGAAATCAGAACAAAAATTCTCTAAATCATTATTGATTAGATAAATACAAATTAAAACAACCTTGAGATGTCATTTTATACCTGCCAGATTGACTAAAATGATTGAAGGGGAAAGTGACAATTGTTAGAAAGAATGTGGAAAAATTGGGACACTAATTCATTATTGGTGGAATTGTGAACTAATCCAACCATTTTGGAGAGCAATCTGTAATTATGCCCAAAGAGTTATTAAGCTATGTATTTTGACCGTTTAACCCAGTAATACTACTACTAGGTCAATTTCCAAGATGATTAGGGAAAAAGGAAAAGAACATATATGTTTTAAAATATGTTCTTTTCCTTTTTCCCTAATCATCTTTGGAAATTGATGGGGATGCCTATCTATTGGGCAATGACTGAACAAGTTGTGGTATGTAATTTGTGATGGAATACTACTGCTGTGCTATAAGAAAGGATAAGTTTAATGATCTCAGAAAAACATGGAAAGACTTGTGTGAAATAAGGAACAGAGAAATAAGCAGAACCAAGAGTACACTGTATGCAATAACAGCAATGTTATTCTAAGAACAACTTTGAGAACCTAAGTCACTTTGACTATTATAAATACCTAGATTAACTGCAAAGGAACCATGAAGGAAGATACTATCTGCATGCAGAGAAAGAACTGAGAAATAGATGTATAGAATGATTTCACACATACACACACGCACGCACGCATGCACATTTTGTGTCTAATGGTAGCTAGCTCTAGGAAGGGATGGGGAAGGGAAAAAAAGAAAGTTACATGATGACTTTATTATATATTTAAAAGAAAAAGCAAATTGTACATAATAGATTTTCAGTTTCATGTACAATCATTCTTTTATTATATTATGTTATGGAAATGTTTATTTATCTCATAAATTAAAAATAAAATAAAGAAAAAGGAAAAAAAAAGAAAATCTTTGTGACAAAAATGCATCACCAAACAAAAAATTCCTGCATTGACTTTCTCTTTCTTTCTCTTCCTCTCTCTCTCTTGCTACACACACACATGCACACACACGCACACACACACACACACACACACACACACACACACTATTCTGCACCCAGAGTCTATCTCTTCCCTGATAGGAGGTGGGTAGCATGTTCAATCATGGGTCTTCTGTAATAGTGGTTGGTCATTGTGTTGCTCAGAGTTTTTAAGTATCTGAATGTTATTTCTAATGTTGTTCTCCTTATTCTGCTCCCTTCACTTTGCATTAGTTCTTACAACTCTTTCCTCATTTCTTTGAAACTTCCACTGGGTTTTTTCAATTGTTTCCAGCTGGTTTCAAACTCAATCAGGCTAATATATGAGGGGGGATACATGCCTGTAACCCTCATGATTTTTATTTCAATTGGTTTATGATTAAAAAATTACATGTGACTAAAGCATAGATTCTTAACATGGGATCTATAAACATATATACATACATAAATATGTTTATTTGTTTGGCAATGAAGAGAAGGGAAGAGAAGGAAAGGAGTGAAGGGAGAGTGTAGGGGGTCAGAGGAAAGAAAGGAAAAAGCCATAATCCTTCTGAGAGTATGGCAATGAAAGGAAGGAAAAGAAAGAGACAATAGTTGAAGGGGGTCCAAGGAAAAAAAAATTTCCTGGAAATATTGAGCATGTTTGAAAGCTGAGAGGAAGGGGCTGATAGAATCTCTGAAGAATTAAAGTTGAGGGTCATCCACAAGGCAATGAAAATATGCTTGATGAAAAGAGAATGGACTACAACGTATTACTAATGAAGAGCTGCACTGGAGAGAGGTGTAGAAGATATGAAAGAAACATATGAGTGGGAAAGGAGATGGCCTCATCGTGGACTAAGAGTGAGACATGAGTAATAGAGAACTTGTGTAGTTTATTGATCTCCATGCAATGTCAAGAGATTTAGAAGGGAGGGAAACAGGCAAAAATGATACTTTTAAAAAAAGGGACAACACTGGTGGTAAAGAATTAGAAATTGAGGGGATTCCTACCAATTGGGTAATGGCTGAACAAGTTGTAGTATATGAATATAATGGAATACTATTGTTCCATAAGAAATGATGGGCAGGCAGATTTCAGAAAAACTTGGAAAGACTTACATGAACTGATGCTGAGTGAAATGAGCAGAGCCAGGAGAACATTGTATACAGTAACAGCAATGTTGCGCAATCACCAACTTTGATAGACTTAGCTCCTCTCAACAATGCAACGATCTAAGACAAGTCCAAAAGACGCATGATAGAAAATGCTATCCACAGCCAGAGAGAGTCTGAATGCAGATAGAAGCATACCATTTTCTCTTTTATTTGTTTTTTGTTTTTTTTGTGACTTTTCCCTTTAGTTCTGTTTCTTCATTCACAAAATGATTCATGTGGAAATATGTTTAGGTGATTGTACATGTATAACCTATATCAGATTGCTTGCCATCTTGGGGTGGGGGGATGGGAGGAAAGGAGGGAGAAAAATTTGAAACTCAAAATCTTATGAAAAATGAATGTTGAAAACTATCTTTACATATAATTGGAAAAAATAAAATACTATTTACCAAAAAATAAAAAAAAACCCAAAAAAGTGACAACATTGAATTATTATTCAAAGACTAGGAACCCCAAATTATCAGCACAAAATAGGATGGGGAAATGTTGGATAGGTATAAATATATGCTGCCCCTATGCCTGAGAGCACTAGCCCCTCATGGACATAGGTTCATTTTTGTGGGGAAATTATCTGGTAAATCTTTCCCGGTTTATTTAGCCCTTATCCAGTCTGGGAACTTCTACAGTAAATGTGGGTCTGGATATTAAATTATTACCATGAAACCAGACACCAAGGCAAACAATAGCATATAATCTGTAAAAGTATTTATTTGGAAATGCAATGCAATTGTAAAACAATAGAAACATTCTCAGCGCCCATTCCACCTTCACCAACGTGGTCTGGGAAGAAAGCTCCCTGCTCCTCCCGCCTCGTGCTTTCAATATGGACAAGGTCTTGGCATTGTAGGGCACTGCCTCTCAGATCCCTTCTACTTACCTCATGAGTCAGGACCTAGATGATCACTGCTTCTACTTGTTCTCAGCTACTCACTGCTTGTAGCTCTTGCTTGTTACTCTGCTCTTACTAAAGGTCTCCTCAGCCTCTACACAGCATTGGAAATCTGACAATTTCTTCAGCTCAATAGGCTTACATTGTTCCCATAGTTCTGCTCTTAGCTGATTACATGACTCAGGACCCATGCAGTAACATCTCTATTGCATGTCTTTGTTTCTACTTACTTTCTCCTCTTTTGCACCAACTTCTTTCTCTATTGCACTAGCTTCTTTCTCCTCATAATGATGACACCCCCTGTGCCACCAGCAAGCACATTGTCTCATTAGAATTTGAAGTCTCAATCCACTTGCAACCAAGTCTAACTTTTGGGGTCAGAGGGCTCAGGGGAAATGTAGTTTCTAATTGAATGGGCTAGCAGTGCAAGGATGGGAAACCTGCGGCCTTGAGGCCATAGGTGACCCTCTAGGTTGTCAAGTGCAGCCCTTTGACTGAATCCAGACTTCACAGAACAAATCTTCGTAATAAAAGGATTTGTTCTGTAAAAGTTGAACTCAGGCAAAAGGCTGTACCCAAGGACCTAGAAGGCCACTGGCATGTAGCCTCGAGGCTGCAGGTTTCCCACTCCTGATCTAGTGCTTACATCACAGAATACTGGGAAGCCCAGACTTGCTTTCATCTGAACTTTGATTATGGAAGAACTGGAAGGTCAGAGTTGGCTGAAATAAATTAGCAGTATATAATGCCTTATGGAGAAAAGTGATAAAATAGAATTGGGATGTGTTTAATCAGAAAATTATGAGCAGAGGCCAGTCAAGGAATAATCCTTATGTTACACTCTGTTTCAGTCAGACCTTGTTGCTAGAATACTGGAACCCATACCGGTCTCTGTACTTTTCTATTAAAAAACCAAACAAACAAACCTTCAGTCATTCCCTACTACCCACAGAGTGAAATATAAGCTCTTGAGACTGGCCTTCATGGCCTTCTACAATCTAGTTCCAGCCCACTTTTCCAGTTTTATGTCATATTATACCCCCTCCCCTCTTTTTTCTCTTCACTTCCCAGTCAAGCTGAACCACCTGCCCTCCTCTGATCTCAACATATCCTCTCCTGCCTCCTTGCATGTACTCTGTTGTGCCACAAATGTTGGGAATGGTCGCCCTGGTCCTATTTTGTCCTGTTGAAATCCTTTTCTGCCTTTAAGGTCCACTCCTCCCTGTACCTTCCCTTGATCCTGCCATTCCCTGACCCTCTCCTCCCAAATTAGAAGTGATCTCTTTCTCATCAAATCCCTCACATCATTTTGAAGAATCTGAATTCCAAGGTTATTATTCCCTTTTTCTGACCCAAATGAGAGATAAGATAGGTCTGATGGGAAGGAGTAGGGAGAAGGAAAGGTGGGTGAGAGGAGGACTGAAAAAATGATCATAGGAGCATAGCTGGGGTATATATATGGTATATATATATGGGGTATATAGTCGAACCCTCTTACTTACCAAGGCTCAGAAGGAATAAATGACTTGTCCAGTGTCACATAGGCATTGGATTGTCAATTGAATACATTGTTTTCTTTCTTTTTTGTGTCTGAACCCCTTTGGTTTAGCAAATATTCTTTTTGACCTTAAAGCATACCCAGAAATTAAAGTGAGGTTGGGAAATACTGAAAACAAGGAAAGTCTAGATTCCAAATTGCAAAGGAGTTGGCATCTAACCTGGGGAATGGCAGATCTGGGAATTCAGGTGGTGCTAGGTGCTTGCTGCAACCTAAGACTCAGATTTCTTCCAACCTTCTGACTTATATTATTATATTCCTGTCTTGTTTCCCCTACCAGACTATACACCCCACAAGGGTTCAACTTCATTTTCTTTCATCTGGTATCTGCAAGAGCCTGAACACACAGGAAATTGAAAGAATGATTCTTGTCAGGAATGGCTCGATTGTAAGCTGCTTGAGCTCAGGGGCCAAAATCTTTCCTTTTTGGAGTTTTAGAGACTAGCCCAGTCGCTTTCTTATATGCAATGTAACCAACAACTATCAACTACCAACCAGTCAGTTTTTGACCAACTTGACTGGTATTTTATTACAGAAGCTGGTTGCTTTTTTGATGGGGTGAACAGAAAGGAGGACTTGTGTTTTATTAATGTGTTATTATGACTTCTAAAGAAAGCATTGATTTCAGTAACATTATTTACATATGACTTGTATGCATGTGGTGAGTATGAGAAGGCTGCAACACATTACAAAAAAGGAGTTATGCTGAAGAGAAAATATAAAGATGCTATCAATTAAAGAGCTGATGAAAAAAGAAAATGGGTTGGATCACCCATTGAAGGTGAATGGTAGCTGATGGATAGCTTCCTTGATCCACTGGCATCTTTGGGATATTAGGAAAACTTATAGAAGGTATCCAGCACATAAGGTTGACTCCATGTAGCGGACTTAAAAGAGGACATGGTCGAAGTCATCCAGGATGGATCAGAGTGGATAGGTTGTGATCAGCATCATAGAAGGAATACCCATGTTGATGAGATCACAGATCTGTTGGAGTGTTGGCATATCCTTGCATGTAGGTAGTGCTAAAAAAAAAAGTTTATTGAATGAATGAATGAGTGAATGAATGAGATTCCTTTTGCTCCGTTGTGGTCCTGAAGTGGAATAAGCTACTTGGCTTCCTGGGCAGCTGGTATGCAAGTGGGCAAATTGCCACTTGTGCCCAGCTGCCAGCTCTTCCACCAGCATGCCTTTGACAACTCTCTCTTCTCCCCTTTGTGATTGCTAGTGAGTTTTAGCTTGAGGATGGAAAAAGCAGCTTGGTTTCAAAGTGTCGGGAATAGGCATTTTCTCCCATCTAAGAGAGGGAGAATTAAGCTGGCTGCCATTAAACTTTTGAATGCAAATGGAAAATGGTAACTTTCACTCCAACTAGAGGGAAATCAGTCCTACTTCCATTTGTCTTTCAGGTCACCCCTCATCACTTGTGTGTGTATGAGGAGGATGTGGGGGGAGGACGGACAATCAGTGAAGACAGTTTGCCAGAGTGCCTCTTTGTTCTCACTAACGATCATTATTGAATTCTCTGGAGGGGAGTGCATTCTCCATCTGGGCAGTTAAGTCACAAATGAATGCTCAGGAGGACTGATGGAAAACTGTCTCCAGAGAATTCCTGTCTAGACATGCTCTCACTGGATCTTTAGCCGAAGTAAATGCTTTCTGTGGCACATCTTGCTCGCCATCAATTCTATCTGTGTACTTGAAACACCGGCGGTAATAGTAACGAATTTCTCAAAATAGAAATAAGTGCTCTGGCAGATAACATAGCTTGAATGTCTATCGGGCCATATCCGATCATCACTGGAGGTGTGACCAGTTCCCTGCCTTCATGGTTATGACCTGTGTTGTTGTTTTGCCCTTCCTCTTATCATAATACCTCACTTATTAATTATTAATATTAATTATCAATAGCTTAATTATTAATACATAAATAAGCTTATCTCTTTAAAGTTTGCAAAGTGTTTTACCCTTTTTGGTTAATTTGATCCTCATAACAACTCTGTGAAGAAGATACTATTATTATGCCCATTTTACAGATGAGGAAAAGGAGGCATATAAAGATTAAGTGACTTGCTCAGTGTCACACAGCTAGTAAGTGTCTAAGGCAGGATTTGAACCCATCTTCCTGATTCTCATCAAACACTCTACCCAGCATGCCACCTAGCTACTCCTAGCCATTGTATCCCCTTAATAACATCTTCTATAATACACTCTTGGTTCAGTGTCTGGGAGGATATCAAATAAACTGATTTGATATAGGTGTTAAGATCGAAAGAGATTGCAAACAGGAGGTAATTTAAAGAATCACAAGGTGATATAGAGTTGGGTTTTGTCCAGTTTGAGAGAGAAGTCATATTGAATTTCCTGGTCCCATGCTTGCCTGAGAAGCCTGTTTTCTCTTTTAAATTCCACCCTATGTTTATTCTTGATCTAGGCTGAAATCTCCTTAGTTAACTTGGGAAACTATATGTTTCTTGATCCTCAGGTCTTACTAGTCAATTAATCAAACAACTAAAAATATGGTTAAACACTTTACATATGTCAAGCACTGTGCTAGGCCCAGTAAAATAACAAATTGAAGTCCAAAAATGAATCAATTATAGGATCATAGATTTAGAACTGGAGAGCATTTAGGTTAATCTGTTTATTTTACAGTTTGGGAAACTGAGTCAGAGAGCGGTAAAGTGATTTGACTAGGATCACACAGCTAGTAAATGCTTGAGGCAGAGTTAAACCTGGGCTCTCCTGACTGCAGATCCAGTTCCCTGTTCTCTCTACCACATTGCCTCTCACTTCCAGACTGAGATCCTCAAGCTGCCATTCAGTCTATCTTTTTCACCCACCAACTTCTTTTATTTAGCATTTAATATTCTCCAGAATTGCAAACAGCATAGAGTCAGTGGAGGTCCTATTCTAGGGTATTGACATGGAAGGTGGTGATGCATCTTCTTCAGCGGAAAACAGGCTTCCATGCCCCTTCTTCATGTACTGATTTTCTAGAGGTATGAGAGAAACTGTGAATCCAATGAGACTCTCTGGTTGTCCTCTTCCCATCATTCCACCATATTTTTCCCTTTTCCCCAACCTCTTCCATCATATCCTGTCCTTCTGTGCCACCATGATAACTCTTCCTACTGAATTTGTCCAAGGCTAAATTCTGGCTAGTTATGGTTCTAGCTTTCTCCAACTATTGTTTCCCTCCAATCCAGAGACCTGGATTTCCCTTTTATCTTCTGTTCTTAGGATCCCTGTTTTTCTTTCTTAGTAGTCTTATAAGTTCCTCTTAAGTGAGGCATATTTTATTTTTTCATTTGCAGAAATTTAAGTAGGAATTCTCATTCCTCGAGCAAATCCAGTTGATGGGGACAGATGGCATTGATGTCATTTGACCTGAATTCAGTCACTAGGGAGGAGAGTTGGTCCCATTCTCCCCCCCCCCAAAAAAAGGAGTCCAGCTCTATCTCATACTTATGAAGAGATCAGGAATGGCTAGCGGTAAAAAACAAAACAAAACAAAACAAAAAACCCCCCAAAACCAAACCAAAACAAAAAACAAAAAAACAAATTTGGAAGACAAGCTCTGGGAGACAGTTGCCATGGTGATGGGATCCTGGGGTTTGTGTTCCTCAGTCAGGAGGGCATGTAGGATTAGTCCCCTTCAACAGCATAGTTTGGTGGATGACTATCCAGTATGGGGAGAATGGGTAAAAAGACTTCCATGGTGGGTTGGGGAGGGAGAGGATATCTGTGTTGGTCATGTGGGACAAAGCCCCGGCCATCCTACCCAGGTTACAGCAGTATTTGTAGCAATTAACCTTTTACAATTAAGTCAATTAGTATGTCTATATCATTTCATACTCAAATTACTCATTCAATCTTTTGTTTGGTGTATTGGAAAAAGCATTAGATTAGGAATCAGAATTGTAGGATTATAGCTTTAGAATTGGTAGGACACTTAAGAAGCCAACAAGTCCAACTCTTCTATATTGAAGATGAGGAAACTGAGGCACAGAGGGATTAAATGACTTGCCTAGAGTCACACAACTAGTAAGTCACTGAGGTAGGATTTAAACCTAGATCTTTTTGACTCTGATTCTAGTACTCTAACCAGTTTGCCTCTTAATCGAGAGACTCAGGCTCTTTTTTTTTTTTTTTTTGAGGCAATCAGGGTTAAGTGACTTGCCCAGGGTCACACAGCTAGAAAGTGTCTGAGGTCACATTTGAACTCAGGTCCTCCTGACTCCAGGGCCGCTACTCTATCCACTGTGCCACCTGGCTGCCCCAAGAGACCCAGATTCTAATTATGTCTCTGTCACTTACTAGGTCTGTGACTTTGGGCAAACCATTTAATAATCTCTCAGAGATTCAGTTTCTGCAACTACATAATAGACACAATCATTCCTACCCTGCTTATAGGATTGTTACGAAAATCAAATGACAATATATATGAAAGCCTTTGGAAAATGTGAAATATCAGATAATAATAAGGGATAAATAATAACAATAGCAAGTTACTAGACACAAATAATGAGAAGCTATTACCACAGTATCACATTCCATTAGCGGAATTTGATTTAATTTAACTCCCGTGTGATTATAGGTGTGTCCCGGTTTAAACCAATACAATATACAAAAATCAGGATAAAAAAAAAATCTTTAAAAGGATTCACTTTACCATGCTGTAGCGTGCCAGACCTGGTCCAGTCTCAACTGGTGCCTCAAGTTCAAGACCAGAACAAAATGAGACACTTGTAGTCCATCTGAATGTTAACAAAGGAGGCTTATTAGCAAGAGTAGCATATTCAGAGAAAGAAAAGGAAATTCACTGACAATGTAATTGATTCAGTTAAGCTCTGTTTTGTTTCCCGGTGTTGGTCACCAAGTTAGCCTGCCAGGGGGAAGCCTCAGGGCCCTGCTAGGGCTCCTCACACTCCTGCTTTTTGTGTGACCAACCAGCCATGCCAATGGGCTGAGCCCTTTGTCCCCAAGCCAATTAAACCTTGAGGATCATTGCCATACCCTTTAAAGAAAAATAACTAATCCAACCCACATTGGAGGGGACACTGGTAGCTATTCTTCCTATCCCTCATATGAATCCTTTAAATGATAAGGTCTTCTGGAGCAGTTAAAATAGGATTGAGTCTATAATGTGCATATTTGTATGGAAATTGTCAGGAAAATGACCTATTTGCTAGTGTCTCCCCTCAAAAATTGCCTTATATCTACTTTGTGTATATCTTTTACATACCTATACATTTATTTAGCACCCTTTCTGGAGTAACTCCAAAACTCATATTTTCACTTGTAGGTTGGGTCTCTCTAGTTTGGCTACTCTCACAGGTTCAAAGGAACTCTGTGGGTCTGTACTCATAAAACTGAACTCCTATTATTGAGATTACTTTTAATTAGTCAGCCAACATAATTAGCCAACACAGCAACTAATTCCCCGGCAGGCTAATATGATGACCAACACCAGGACTGAATTGAAACAACTGTTTTGTCAGAATTTCCTTTTCTTTCTCTGAAGATCCTACTCTTGCTATGAATAAGTAACCCTCCCTTTGTTAACAACGACAACAATCCATCAGTCCCTGCTCTCAAGGTGCTCACATTGTAATGGGGGACGGGGGGAGACATCATGTAAACAACAATGTACAAGCAAGCTATGTACATGATAAATTGAAGATAATTAATATTGGGAAGGCATTAGTATTAAGGCAGATCCTAAAAGGCTTCCAGAAGGCGGAAGCTGGAACTGGAAGGAAACCAAGGAGTAGTAGGCACTTAATAAATGTTGATTGACTGATTTTAGATGTTGCCATATATTGCTGATGTCAAGACCTTAATATTCAGTGTTCTTGTGCCCTCAATTCTATGTGACATAAATTCAGTCAACACCATTCATTGATCACCCACTTAATAAGGAATTAGAAGCTGTGGTCACTCCTTGTCCTACAAAGGGCCCATGAACTGTGAAGAACAGAGATGATGACAAATACTATTTTTTAAAGTATGTTTGTTCACTTTGCTTACCCTTCACTGAAGAGACTGGAAATCTTGACTAAAAGTCACAATTATAATTCAGAAACCTCTTGTTAGGAGCTAGATTTTGGTGACCTAGGGCTGGATACTGAGGCCTTTTCCTTTTTAAGAGACTTGGAAATGTTATTTTGAAATCAACCCAGATCAATTTGAGGCATTGCCATTCACCTCAGTGGCAGACTATCCTGGGCATTTTAGATGTAATAGCCTCTTTTGATACAGTTGATTCTGATGCGGAGCAGAAGCCATATGAAAGACTATACCTTTTGCCCTTTCCATCTGTCAGAATGAAGTAAGAACAAGGTTTAAATGAATGTTCCTTCTTTGCTTTTGCTTCCAACAGCTGCTCCCATAGTCTCCCACCTGTTTCCTTCATTATCTGGGATCCACTTAAGAAAAAAAAAAGAAAAAAGAACAGTCACTAATGTCTGTTTTCAGCCCCAAGATACCTCTGCAAAGTGCCAGCATTCTCTCTTTCTCTCTCACACTTTTCTTTTTTTTTTTTTGAAAGGCAATGATGGGGATGAGATTGCTGTGTGTTTGTGTTACAATGGCCCCCAGAGTGATACACAGCTGTATAGACCAGGAAACACAAGGCAGGAAGGCATTGTGGATGTTCTCTGGCCTTTCACATTATGGATACCTTTCCTATTTTTGTCCTTGGCTTGTCTGTAAATGTTGCATTTGGTGTGCCTCGGGATTTTTTTTTTTCTTAGAAAATTAGTATGAGTAATGGTTAGAATGTCTTAGCATCCTAATGGAAGAGAGGTCACTCCATGATGAAAGTGAATCCTTTAGGAGAAGGATTTGTATCCTTGGAATTATAAGCAGAGATGGGACCAATTAGCCCTGAGGTAAGGTGGAGTGTTTCCATCTATGGGTTTAGATTCTGATTTCACTTCCTCTCTCAGGGGAAATAAAGCTGTATCCATTCCAGAAATGTGGGCGTCTTAGCTGAGGGCAGTTGTTAACAGGATATAACCTCCATCAAAAATATAAAAAAAACCCAAAACCCTATCATCTCTAATTATGTACAAAGACTAGTCTAATGGACCTTCCTCTTGTTTGGGTAGAGTTAATTGGCCATTAAAGGTTACCTTGCACTGTTTTTAATTAGTATAGTATGGTATCATGCAAAGCTAAAGTCAGAGTTTGTAAAGCACATAGGCTATTTCATTTCATCCTCACAATAGCTCCGTGTGGTAGGTGCTATTATTATTCTTGTTTTACAGATGAGGAAACTGAGGATGAAAGAAGTGACTCCCTGAGGATCACACAGCAGGATCTGAATCCAAGTCTTCCTGTATCCAAGGCTGGAACACAATCCACATTATACCCTGCTCCAGGTGAGATAATGTTGGTAAAACAACGTTATGAAGTGATCTACAAGTGCCAGCTGGATTCTTGTGTTTGGTTGTTTTTCTTTTCCCTTACTTTCTACTTTCTACATTCAGACATTAGAGCCCTCCTTCACTCATATTAATATCTTATCATGGCTATTTTGGGGACAGAGAAACTAAGGCACAATCAGGCTAAGCACCTAGAACACAAAGGGTTATCGCCTATATTGCTCAGATGAATCCAGGAACCCCCTGAGATTGTCTTTTCTTTCCTCCCTCCGTTCGTCTTTCTCTGCCTCCCGACTACTATATATGGCTGTGTCTGATTCTGCCTCCATTCTATAGCAGTGGAGAATATGATGCTTAGGGGAATCTAGATTCTTCCTGAAAAACAAAGGAGGTCCACATAGCATATTATTCAAAACACATACTTTACTACACTTATCATCTTTAATATGGGTACAACGATATATATGTACAGTGGCACTCCTGTCTTGGTAAAACCATCTAGGCAGACAGGCTAAACCAGGCTGAGGGTAACCAATAGTCCTTAAATATGTTGGTGAGTCGGGGGGGTGTCCATCCCAAGCATGTGAAGACTATGCCTGGCAGAATGAGCAGATGAGAACAATTTATTCCAACAGCCACAAAGGTGGCTGAAGCAGATGCTTAGAGCTTGGTCAGGCTCTGAAGACTCTAAGGTCATCCATTGCATCCTAAGTCAATGTCATTTGTCTTGACTTTTGTCTTGCCACTGGACTTTGATGACTCTGGAAGAGAGAGTGAGGCTAACAACTTTGTGTACCTATGTCTCACTTAAATCCACACGCAAGTCAAGACATCATCCCATGGTGTCGTTGGTCCTCTTTGAAAAGAAGGTCGAACAGCAAAGATATCAGAGTTCAAAGTTCACTAAAGAATCAAGTGATAACAGTAGGTCCCAGCGACCATCACTTTGGGGTGATATCCTTCTTGGATGCAGTCACTGTCTAGGATTCCATCCTGCTTTGATTGGGCAGAGCACAGATGACTGGCAGGTATAACCTGGCATTCATGGTGATTTCTTCTTTTCATATCCTGTATTAAATGACCTCCATGTAACAACAGAGAAAGAACATGGTGTAGAGGTAGAGGAATGTGATTCCCTCTACCCCAAAGTTGATGTAGTCATAGAAAGCAAAGAATATAACCATAAGGTATTAGTACAGCTTTAAAGTAAGAGGTAGCATGGTGGCCTACAACTTAGGGAGGCCTGCCTTTAAGTCCTATTTCTGACACATGGTGACTATGTAACCCTGGGCAATTTATTTAATCTCTCAACGATCGAGGTAATTTTCTAAGATGAGTTCATTTAAGCTTGTATATATATATAGAGAGAGTGTGTGTGTGTGTGTGTGTGTGTGTGTGTGTGTGTGTGTATGTGTGTGTGATGGACTTTTTCGGCAATCTGGTGATGTCCATGGACCCTTTCTCAGAATAATGCTTTTAAAAGCATGAAGTAAAATACATAGGATTGCAAAGGAAATTAATTATATCAAAATATTAAAATGAAAACAAGGGCCCCCTGGTTATGAATCCCTGCTCTGAGACTCTAAGTTGAAAACAAGGTGTCAACCCGCTTGGATCCAGATCCAATCCTTAAACCAACTGTAAAAGATATGATTATATAAATAGTGTGAAATGGCAATTCATGGTTTCATATTGAATCCTCTTTCTGTGTTGTGCTGTATACGTGGAAATTTTTTTTGTCTTTATGTATTTAAGTTCAAAATGAATAAAATTAAGAAAAAGATATGATTATGCCTTGATACCTTTATGACATTAAAATTTTTTTTTTCAGAGTAAGTCAAGAAGGGGGTAACAAGATTACCCAAGAAAAGGAATTAATTATGCTTCTTGGAGCTTTAAATAGCTAAGCCTGGAGGAATAAGGATGACTAAGGCTTAGGAGCACTTAATGCAGGAGGTTTCTCTCTCCTCTTTCCCTGCATTGGTCTTGGTGTTTAACACTGACTTATGCAAAGGGAGATACTCCATCTAGCAGTTCAAGTTTGAAAGTTCTGAGACTTTGCAAGCTGGAGGCTGCTTATGGCAGACACTTTCTCCTCTTTCCTTCCTCCTTCAGGCGTGTATGTAAGGGAAGTTATTGGACCAACAGGGAACAGTGCATTCAGCGGGGAGGAGAAACATACATTTGAGACAGGTACAAATATAGAGGGACCTGAGAGAAATAGCAACTTCAAAGAGCATGTCCCCTGGTAATCAAGAGATGTGGGTTGTGGAGAGGAGCAGGTACTGAAGGAATGAGAAGAAAACATCAAAGATGGAGAAAGGGAAGCTATGGGAAGCCATATGAAGGAGAGAGCAGAAGAATGGGCAGAGGCAACTGATACAAGGAAAGGGGTCAGGAATCTGGGAAAGAGACTACTTGGGCCAATTGGTCATCGGGGTGTGTCAGGAAAGAAGTCATATTGCCTAAGTCCAGGGTGGGGTGGGAGAGTTGGTTTATGCTTCTTTGTTTTAAATGTTTACTTTGTCTTTATAAACAGTGGTAACCACTAAGCAATGAATTGCTTGAGTTGTTCTTGTTGGGAAACAGTTGAGAAGAAATAACTGACGGGCAAGATGAGACTTACATAGGCTATCCCTTATACTGGAATACCTCTTGGCCGATTGCCTTACCATAAAT
Organism: Vombatus ursinus; assembly: GCF_900497805.2. NCBI lineage: Eukaryota > Metazoa > Chordata > Mammalia > Diprotodontia > Vombatidae > Vombatus > Vombatus ursinus. Next base: position 19,941,621 of record NW_020943070.1, on the reverse strand, counting down.
TTACCATCCTAGCTGTTTCTAGGATAAGCAAGACTTTGTAATGAACAACTTTGTTGAGCAACACTATCCTACCATAGATGACCTAGAAGCTTTCTTGGAACCTTTTAATTTCTTCTTTTTAAATAGACTCAAGTGCCTTGGCAAGTGAAGCTTCTGTTTTATCCATTTTATGATTATTCTTCTTAGTTTCCATTTCATAAAGTGATCCATAATAATGTCCATGGTACTAGATCCTCATTCCTAGCTGTGGTATCAGTCCTATATTTATTTGTGTATGCTTCTATGGTAATGTGTTTGTTTCTTATCGCTGGGCTCCATGTTGAAATAGCTGACCATTCTGGTCAATTGTGTTTATGAATCAAGGACCTTCAGTATCTCTCGGGAACCCACAAAGCACAGGGCAGAGAGTACTGGCCTTGAAGAGAAGAGGACCTGCGTTCTAATCTCATCTATGCTACTAGATAGAGGACTTGGGAAATCTCTTGATCTTTCTGGTCTGGAGTTTCCTCATGTATAAAATGAAGGGATTCGAATAGCTGACCTCTCAGATTCCTTGCCACCTCTAAATCTATGATCTTCTCCGTTGTTATTATATCCAATTCTTTTTTCCTCTAACATCAATACATGTCCATCTTCCTGCCTTACTCCTTCCACCTACCAAAGAATTTGAGGACCTCCTGTAACAATCTGTCTCCCTGAATAGCCAATTTAGGATTATTATCATCTCCTTATAGGCAAGGATGGGGTCTTGTTTGTCCTTGTATCTCTCATAGCACCCAACGCAGAGCATTGCTTGGAGTGGGTGCTTGAGGAATGTTTGTTGAATGTGTACATGATGTCTTCAGCTGGGTGGATCCCAATGTCATCTTCAACAGATGGTCTTGTGCAAATAGCAAGTGAACCAGGCACCCCTATTGAACACGGCATTTCTCATCCAGAGAAGCATTGAGGTCATGTTCCTTAGAAACAGCCCTTGTCTCTACGTGTCCATGGAATAAACTGAACTCTGCCACAAGGCTGTTTCTTTTCAGAAAGCCAGATGTGAGTCAGAAGGCCAGAAGGACTACATCCTCTTCTAAATCATCCTGTTACATCATTTCAGAGTGTAAAGATCACACCTAAGTCCCACCAGGCATTTTTCTATAGGGACTATTGGGTGGGAAACGAACAAAGCTTTTTATTTTCATAGTGCTATATACTTCTCCAAACAATTTCCCCCCTATTGCCTTGAGATTCCCCCACCCCAGTCTCGTGCATTTAAGAGGTGAGGACACTGAGGTCCAGAGGGATGAAGGCAAATTTAGCCAAGGTGATAAAACCAGTGGCTGAGAAGGGACTAGGACCGTGAAATCTGGTGGGAAATTTGCGTCAAAGAACTACGTTCAGACTTTTTGTGTAAGTTAAAACAAATATGTATTAAAATTCATTTGTATTTGTGACTCATCAACCAAGTTTTTTCCCCCCTTTATAATAATAATAGCCAGCATTTATAGAAAGCTGAAAGGTTTGCAAAGTGTTTTATACATGGTCTCACCTTTTTTTTTTTTTTGTTGTTGTTAGTTATGACAACCCTGGAAGGTAGATACTATCATTATACCCATTTTACAGGTGAGGAAACTAAGGGTCACAATGCTAATAAGTGTCTGAGGTAGGATTTGAAATTTAAGTCTTCCTGACTCCAAGTACAGACCTCTCTCTGCTTTACTATTTTACTGCTGTGTGCTGATGCAACATAGTATGTAAAAAGATTGGTAAGAGGCAGCCTGGCTGGTCAGGGACTCCTGGGTTCAAATCCTGCCACTGACATATAATGGCTGTGTGACTCTGGACAAATCACTTATCCTCTCAGGCAACTCTTGATGACAGGAGTTTTTTAACCTGGAGTCTGTGAATTAGTTAAAAATTTTTTTTGATAACTGTATTTCAATATAATTGAATTCCATTATAATCCTATGTATTTTGTTTTTTGCATTTTAAGTATTACTTCGAGAAGATGGCCAGAAGCTTCAACAGACCCTGAAAGGGGTCCATGACACAGATGAAGGTTAAGACCCTGGCTCCAAGATCATAAGCTGTACGTGAAATTCTTCACCAGGGGCTTCCCAGGCTGATGATAAATTATTGAAGGAAAAAAGATAGACAGACATAGAGAGAGAAAGAGAAAGGGAGAAGAAGAGAAAAGGAGAAAAAGAGAAAGAGAGAGAGACAGAGACACAGAGAGACAGAGACAGAGACACAGAGACACAGAGAGACAAAGAGACAGAGATGACAGAGACAGAGACACAGATATAGAGACAGACAGAGACAGAGAGACAGAGATAGAGGCACAGAGAGACACGGATACAGAGACAAGAGAGACACAGATACAGAGACAAAAGAGACAGGACTGGGGAGATAGACAGATGAGAGATACAGACATGGAGAGACAGAGTGTCACAGAGATGGGGGGGTTAAAGGGGAAAAGAAAGAGAGAGAGTGAAAGAGAGAGAGAGAGAGGAAAAGAGAGAGAGAGAGAGATGGGGGTGTGAGAGACAGACAGACAAATAGAGATGCAGACAGAGAGATAAGGGGAGGGGAGAGAGACAGAGAGAGACAGAAGGGGGGAGAGAGACAGATAGGTACACAGAGATAGAGAAAAAGAGAGAGACAAAGAGAGCAGGGAGAGAGAGGAAGACAGGAGCAAAGAAACAGAGATACAATACAAAGAGAATCAGAGAAGGGGAGAGACAGACAGAGACAGATGGAGAGACCAACAGAGACAGAGAGAGATATAAGGAGAAGCAAAGAGACATAGAAAGAAAATTCAAATCCTGCCTTGGGCACTTATGGTCACTTATGTGACCTTGAACAAGTGACTTGACCTCTCTAGGACTGATTCTCCTTAACTGCAGAATGAGGGGGTTGGGCCAGATGACCTCCAACGAGCCTTCTAAACCTGTGATCTTATGATCTAGTCCAAGCATCTAGAGGCAGCTTAATACTTGGAGGAAGGACACCTGAGATCAAATCTTGCCCAGAATACTTACTAAGTATATGATTATGGCCAACTCCTTTATGTTTCAGAGCCTCAACATGCTTGTCTGGAAAATGGGGATGAATGATTTCTGTGGAAGACTGAACGGCCTCTAATATCCCCTCCGTGTCCAAATCTATAACCTAATGATCAGGCTGTTGTGAGGCAAACGCTTCGTACATCGTGAAATTCTGTCTATATGAAAGTGGTTTTTAATTACCTTTCTGTCATACTGTACTGCCTCCCAGACTGTGAGTGGGCAGTGTTTTAATCACTTCCCCTGTAAACTCTGATGAGTCAGTCGAGGAATTAGCATCATCATTTTTTCCCTCAGACGACAAAGCACGGACAGGAAAATGAATCAGGAAAATTACTCTTGAGTTTTAAAATGTGACATTTACTCTTCCATCCTGAGGACAAAACCTGCTAGAGTAGACCAAGGGCTGGCTTTGGAGTCAAAGGACCTGGGTTTGAATCCTGATTCTGCCTTCTATTACCTGTATGACCTCAACCTCTCCTGACCTCCCTTTCCCCATCTGTCAGATGAATGGCTTGGGTTGGATTACCGCCCAAAGTCTATGATCCCATGAACATTAGCACAAAAGACAAGTAATGATTACTTGCCCAATATGGTAAACAGAAGCTTACAAGGTTGGGGATTTAGAGAAAAAAAAAATCTCTCAGATCTCTGGATGAGGCTCTAGTACAAGGCTGTATTTTTGCTGGATACCCATCCATGTTTTAGTTTTCTAAAGATTCTAGATTTTTATTTGTATATGTATTGCCAAAAACGATCCTAATAATGCCTTACTTGCATAGAACTTTATTTTCTCATACGTATAAGAACAATAGCATTTATGTAGCATGGTAAGGTTTTGCAAAGCATTTTACATGTATTATCTCATTTGACACTCAAAACATTCTCCCAACTTTGGGAAGAAGGTGCTGTCATTATCTCCATTTTATAGATAGGGAAGCAGGCTCAGGGGAGCTCAGTGATATGTCACACAGGGTCACACAGCTAATAAATGTCTGAGGTAGAATTTGGACTCAAGTCTTCCTGACTCCAAGCCCCCTGTTCTAGCCTGTCTACTCCCTTGCTGACATTAACATTCACTAAGCATTAATTAAGAGCCTACCAAGTACCAGGTACTGGAGATGCAAAGACATAAAGCGAAGCAGCCCCACCTATAAAGATCTTACAATCTGTAGGGGAGAACATCATGTCCACATAGAGGTAGACAGATAATTCTATCTAGTAGATTTTACTTATCTACTTTGTTGTTGTTATTTCCTCACGTGTGACCTAGCTGACAGGTTTTGTCTTTCTACTTTCACATACAAGTAGATATAGAAGATTTGTTGTTGTTGAGTTATTTCAGTTGTGTCTGACTCTTCATAACCCCATTTGAGGTTTTCTTGGCAAACGTACTGGAGTGCCTTCTCCAGCTCATTTTACAGATGAGGAAACTGAGGCAAACAGGGTTGAGTGACTTGCCCAGGGTCAGACAGCTAGTAAGTGGCTGAGGCCAAATTTGAACTCCTGAAGATGAGTCTTCCTGACTCCAGGCCCAGTACTCAACCTACTCTGCCACCTACCTGCCCAGAAAAGGATATAGTAGATTTTGTCTATTTCACAAAGAATTAGATATAGTGGATTTAGTAGATTTTATTTATCTACTTCAGATAGGTACAAAATATAAGACTAAATATAAGATAACACAAGGAGAATGAAGGAGACAGACCTCACCCAAACGTCCTGTGAGGCAAGTTTTCCTTCCATAAAGCTGTGCTCTTTTCCCTTGGCCTTTCCTAATTAGACTTTCTTGCTTTCTGCAGGGGCATTCTTGGCCTCACTCTTTTGACTGTCTTTGTTTTGTTTTTGGTGGCACTTGAGGTTAAGTGACTTGCCCAGGGTCACAGCTAGTAAATGTCTGAGGTCAGATTTGAGCTCAGGTCCTCCTGACTCCAGGGCAGGTGCTCCATTCATTGCACTACCTAGCTGCCCCTCTGTCCTTCTTTGAAGTAGCTTCTGGCCAAGGAATCTTAGGAAACTTTCAGGCATTGATGAATCCTCACTGAGCTCTCATCCTAACATGCAGAGTCCTATAGTCAGGGCATGGAGGGTAAAAATGACCTCATATAGAATTCATCACTAGAATTTGGGAAGGGATCAGAAAATGTCACTTTGAGAAATGAAAACTGGCAGGAATCTATGTAAAATGGATGAGACTAGGCCCCTGTGGAAATTTCTCAGAGACTAGAGTGTTTCTCTAATTCTATCAAGCAACCTTGGGTGATCTACTCCCCCTCCACACCAAAATCCCTTAAGGGGACACTGATACAAATGATAACTAAGATATATACATATACACATACACATACATGTATATAAGTACACACAAATATACATATTTATATATGTATATGAATGTATATATGTATATGTATGTGTATGTGCATATCTATCTATCTATCTATCTATCTATCTATCTATCTATCTATCTATCTA
>NW_020943070.1:19926806-19936086 GCF_900497805.2 Vombatus ursinus | reverse complement strand
CTATCTATCTATCTATCTATCTATCTATCTATCTATCTATCTATCTACCTAGAGAAAGCCTCCTATGGCATGTCTCCTCATGAAGATACTGGATCCACCCACATGGGGATTCTGCTTCTAGGACAGTCATGATAATAATGATGTGGCAAGAAAGTACCTTAGAGAGACTACAGATCAAACACACATATTTGTTAATTGGTTCTGGTTGGATAAACACATAATATATGGGAGTGCCCTTGATTGACTGTAGAGCATTCAAAAGCCATGATATGACTTCCACCATTTTTCTTGTGCCTCAATCCTCTCCAGAGTGGCCCGTGAGATCCAAACTAGCGGTGTCTGAAACCAGGATTCATGCCAGCAGTCCATGAACCTGGTGGGACCAATGCTTTGTTGAAACTGAGCTAAGCTGTGTTCTAGAGGGACACAGTGCTGGACGGAAATGTTTGTACATTTATTCTTGCTATATCTTCAAAGTAAATTTTCCTTTGTAGAAAGTTAATTGATTTTAAGTGGAATTGGGGCCCTAGTCACTGGGAATTTCCCCTTGGGTCAGACCAGTGAGAGAGCTCATTTACTCTGTGTATTGTTGTATGTGCGTATATGTGTGCATACACATATGTATACAAACACGCCACACATGTCACATATGCACATGTAACACATATACACCCATACAATGCACACATGACCTATATACACATGTAAAACACACACATGCACACAAATATGCCACACACATATCATATATACACATGTAACACATGTGCATATATATATTATAGATACACACAAACATATATATGTGTATATATATGTTTGTGTGGTGATTGGGGTTAAGTGACTTGTCCAGGGTCATTCAGCTAGTAAGTGTCAAGTGTCCGAGGCTGAATTTGAATTCAGATCCTCCTAACTCTAAGGCTGGTGCTCTATCCACTGTGCCACCTAGTAAGACACCTGTGTATCTTATATATTCTAAACTATAGAGTGTCCACCAATTTCTATTTACTATTTGTTTGGATAAATGGATTTACTCACCATTCATTATTTGTGATGGTTTTAAAATTTATTTAAAATTTTTTTTTTATAAACAAACGTTTGGTAGGATGAAGTCTAGCCTGTGAGTATCAGCTTGGAGTCCTTTCCTTCTTTAAGAAACAGAAGCTAGGAAAGCTACTTGGACCTAAAAATAGTGCCTCTAGATCAGCAATATTTAAGGAGCAGATAGATTTAATTCTAGACTGGCACCCCTCTTTCAGAGGAGAATAGAGTAGCCAACATCATGAGCCCTTCTTCTGTTCCCCTCAAGGCAGGAATCTCAGTCTCACTTGAAGTGGACTGGGCAAAAGTCCAGAGACATCTATATATGCCTCCCTGTGAACCATCAGTCTATACATTTAGACCTTCTATATGGATAAATACACAATTTAAATGGGAGTACACACTTTATAGCAATGAAACCCATACAAATCAGAAGCTACTATTATCAATCAACACTTTATCTTAGGCCACCATTTAGTACTAATTAAATGGAAATAAATAAGCTTTAAAGAAAAGAGATAACTTGGGATGGCTAATAGCTCTTCCTAGGGAAAAGAAAGGAAAGAAGACGAGAAAGGGAGAGGGGTAAACATAGGCAACAATGCTTTCCCTTCCTCCCTCCCTCTCTGTCTCTCTGTCTTTTTGTCTCTCTGTGTTTCTCTTTCTGTCTCTGTCTCTCTGACTCTTACTCTGTCTCTTTCCCTCTTCTCTCTCCCTTCTCTCTGCTGTCTCTCTCCATCTCTCTGCATCTGTCTCTGTCTCTCTCTGTCTCTGTCTCTCTGTCTCAGTCTCTTTGTCTGTCCCCTTTCTTCCCTCCGTTCTGGGTGGCTCTGCACCATTTCCCCCCCCCCCCGCCCCAGTCCCTCCTTCCCAGCAATGGTGGCACCTGAGATGCTTTGTCCATTCATCTCACCTGCTCTCTCCAACTGCACATCTAGCCTCTCTATTCATCCCTATACCATCATGTACACCTTCTTCTCATGACATTTCTCTTCCATGGTAAAGGGAAAGGCAACATTGTCTTTTCAAACTGGTTTTGTCTCATTGGAGCTCTTATACACAGGTATTAAAGACTTTGCTTCTGGCAAAAAATGGTATGGCAGATATGTGTGTATATGTACACATGGACAGTGGGGTTAAAATTAATTGGAACAAAGTAAAATAATTTCATTTATTGACACACAAAACCATTTTTTAGCATCTTACAAAAATTTTAATGTATCTTTATATTGCTATAATTACCTGTTTTCACACAATTTCACCTTGAATTCAGAAGATTTTGATGCATTCTTTATTTCTTTATTATGAAACCACAGTTTTATCACATTGACTATTAAGTTCATTTTTAATGAACAGTCCACTTCTCCAAGTCCATGCTTGGTCATTGTCTGTGGGTTTTAATGGGGGTCAAACCATGTAAGTTCCCAGGCCTTTGAAGCTTAGTATAGTATTCTATCTCCACTTAAGAATTTCCATAATTCCAGAAAGATTCTTCTTTTCAGTATATCTATATATTTATCAGAGTTCGTCATTCCCTCAGTTGATAAGACTTTCAGGTCCACTGAAAGTAGAAAATCCCCAAAATATTTGGGGAGGTGATGTTTAGCAGTCTGATGAAAATGCTCATCTTAAGCAAAAATTTTCCCCCTGAATGTTATGTTAGTAATATGCTACAGTCTGCCTGACACCTGTCTAAGTCCAATATATAAACTGTGCAAATTAGTACAGGCCCTCAGGCCCTCATCTTAAAGGAATCCTAGTGGGTCTGAAAGAAATCTCCTAGCAAATGAGTAAGACTTAAAAAAAATTTGAATACAATTGAAAATGCCCAATAGTGTTGGAGTTATTTCACCTAAGATTACAAATATTGGTTGCCATGAAGAACCTCAGTGACTAATATCAAAGCTTAAGTGAGAGAACAACTGAGAAAGAATTTCTGGGATGATAAAAATATATTTTATGAAGTCAGGGATTTTTGTACCATGCCCCTAGGGCAGCTATACACGTTATAAAATAATATAGTGTGGAGGGGACTGTGGAATGGAAAAGATAGATTTCTTCTGGAGGATAGCTGTGGTATCATTGGGAGAGATAGGATTAGAAGACAAGAGACTGAGGTCTTATCCTGGCTCTGCCACTAACTACCTATGTGACCTTAGGCAAGTCACTTTAACTCTTAAGTCTCAGTTTCCCTAACTATGAATGAGGTGATGTCTCAGAGCCCTTCTCACTCTAAAGTTCTGTCATCCCATGGAGTAGACCCTTCCATGCGGGAGATTGCAAAAATTGGAAATTGTTCTGATTTAATTTTATTGCCATACGGAAGTTGAAGAGCAAGAAAGATAAAAAGGGCAAATTTCCTATGCAGGATTTTCTACATTAGAAGATAACTTTTCACAGGATGGAAAAAGTCCTGCAGAGATCCTGGTCATGCTACAGTACTTCAGAGAAAAACTCCAAAACCACCCCAGACTCTCTCCTCTCAGTCTCTCTCTCTCCCTCCCTCTCTGTCTCTCTCTCCCTCCCTCTCTGTCTCTGTCTCTCTCTTTCTCTCCATATTTTCTCTTGAAATGCAAGAGAGAAACATGCACACAGAGAGATTTCTGAGTTCAAACTCCCTTAGATTTTACAATAATGCTTCTTTCATACAGAAAAGGAACAAGATCAAAGGAAATGCTTACTCTATTCTGATTGGCTACACTAACAAGGGACAGGAATTAAGACAAAAACAAACCTACAGCCAAGAAATACCTACTTTCAAAAGATATGGGAGATATATGGCACAGATAATGAAAGCAGTATATAGATGATTTATAGTACGGGCAATTAACTATAGTTAAGAAACATCTGTTCAAACAGGATACAGGGTGAAGAGATTTTTTTTCCACAGGTATTCATTATCATACATTTTACTTACTTAGCAAACGGCATCAATTCTGTGATTGCTTAAAACTCAAATCAAATCACTTGCCAGGTCTTGTTTCTACCTTCATATCTCTACCTTCATATGTCCCTTCCTCTGCAAAGCCACCACCTGGTATTTATCCTCGTCACCTAACACCTAGACTATTGTAATAGCTGCTGGTGGATCTCCCTGCCTCTATTCTTTCCTCGCTCCAGTTCATTTTTTACTCAGCTGCCAAAGTGATTTTCCTAAAGCACAGGTATGATCATGCCATGCCCTTCCCCCCGCAACCACTCCCTGCAAACCCACAAACACACATTCAGGAAACTCCAGCATCAAATATAAAATATAAAATCCTCTGTTTGACTTTTAGAGCGTTTCACAACCTGGAACCCTTCCTATCTTTTTAGTCCTGTTATACTCAACCCCCCTCCCAGATTCAATGGTTTAGAAACATTGGCCTTCTTGTTCTTCCTCACCTCTGACATGCCGTCTCCTAAGTCTATGCCTCTGCATTGTTTTGCCTCCAAGTCTGGGACTCCAGCCCTCTTCACCTCCACCTCCTAGCTTCCCTGATTTCCTTCAAGATTCAGCTCAAATCTCACCCGCAGAAGGCCTTTCCTGATCTGCCCCCTTCTACCTCCCTACTTTTCTGTTTCCTCCCCTGTGAAGCTGTCTCCCACTTATATTGTATGCATATTATATGTACATAATTGTTTGTGCACTATCTCCCCCATTAGAACCAGTGTTCCTGGAAGGTATGGAACCTGGTTTGTTTTTTTGTTTGTTTTTGTTTTGTTTTATTTTTGCGAGGCAACTGGGGTTAAGTGACTTGCCCAAGGTCACACAGCTAGTAAGTGTCAAGTGTCTGGTCTGAGACGGGATTTGAACTCAGGTCCTCCTAACTCCAGGGCTGGCACTCTATCTACTGCGCCACCTAGCTGCCCCCTGAATCTGTTTTTACCTTTCTTTGTGTCTCCAAAGCTTAGCATAGTGCCCAGCATATAGTAATTAAGCACTTGATAAATACTTATTGTGCAATCATCTTTTTTATTATATTATGTTATGGAAATGCTTATTTTATTCCATAAATTAAAAATAAAATAAATAAAAATTTTTAAAAGGGAAAAACCAAATGCTTGTTGACTGACTGACTTAGGTTCATAGTTAGTTAAACTCTCTTTCAATAACTTCTGTACTTTCATGAAGGGCTCATTAAGTTGTTGTTGGTGTTACCACCCTGGTACTGGCCCTCATTATTGCACATCTGGACTATTGTAATAGCTGCTGATGGGTCTCCCTGCCTGGTGTTACCTGGGAATGAGAAGGCGAAGGGGTTGAACGGACCCTAGAGGTTTGAGTTTCAGTGGGTAGCAGGAGTGTTTTGCCAATAGTAACATATTACTTACATTATAGGCAGCTGATGGGACTGCCTAGCATTACAGATGTACTGTGAGGGAGATCAAGAGCTCTGTTTTTAGTTCACATCTAGAATGCTGGGTTCAGTTCTGAGCACCACATTTTAGGAAGGTCACTAAAAAATTGGCTGCAGGGTCAGGGGAGGGAAGATATCCCGAGTGGGACAACCAGGATGGCAAAGAGGCTTGAGATCCTGGCATATGATAGAAATGGATGGAACTGAGCCTGTTTCCTGCTAGAGAAGACAGGACAGATGGCATTGCTATCTTCTAGTATTCAAAAGGCTGCTAAGGGGAAGATTAATTAATTGTTCTGCCTGCCCCCCCCCCCCCCCCCCCCCCCCGAATACACAACTAGGACCAATGGCTAGAAGTTTCAGAGAGACAAATGTTAGGCTCCATGTAAGAGAAAACTTCCCAACAAAGCTGTCTGAAGATAGAATGGTCTTGGGAGATAGTGGCTTGGCTTTCACTTATGGAGGAGACTGATGACTACTTGTTAGTCATCAGTTAGAAGAGATTCATATTCACGCACTAGATACATTAGATGGTCTCTGAGGCCTCTTCCAGAGCCTTAATTCTTTGAAATGAAAGGTGGAACACGTCAAGTAAAGCCTTGTGACTTTTGACACAGTAAATTAAATTTCTCTTATCCCTATCAGCTTCCCTACCCCATCCCAATTCCCATTTCTATTCCTATTCTGTGGCCATGGGGAGGTGGGTTAGGAACAAAAACAACGTCTTCTATTTTACTGGTTTCTTTACTCACCATAGAATCCAAAGAAGATGTGATGTGAGACCTATTCATGAGAATATTTTTGGAGGAATTGTGTTTCTGTGAGATTATCAAAACAACAACAACAACAACATCCCAAGAATACCATAGGTCCTGGAGTACTTAGTGGAGTATTTGAGAAGAATGAACAATGACATTAGGACAAAGGAGAAGAGAACCTTTCCAAAAGGCAAACCCAACAGGGAAGTGGCCCTGGGATAGAGCCCTCCTGCCTAGGGTAAAGTTGGCTCAAGGATCAATAGAAGTTTTGCAAAAAGAGGAACCAAAGCTTGGCACTGAGTTTGTGGACTATTTTTTTGGACTATTGGCTAATTGATTCAACTTGGCGAAAATAAAGATATCCTGGCCAGAAATTTCCCGTAAGCATGTACATATTCCAAAGACAATGATGTATTACACATTGTCTCAAGAATGTAGAAGACAATTCTGTTTATGAAGCTTTGAGATCAAATTAAAAAAAAAAAACATGTATAAGTACCTGCTGTGTACAGAGTACTGTTTTAGATTCTAGGGAGTTTCAAAGTTTACATATGATATAGTCCCTGAACTCTCAGAGATTACAATCTAATAGAGGTACAAGATACCCACCAAAGGAAATGGATTGGATTTGTGATTTCATTCCTCTAGGGTACTGTTAATGAAAAACCTCCATCTACCAATGAAGATTCCCACTGACTCTAAATCTTTGAGTTTATCTCCTCTTGTCTCTGTTTTTGCACCCATCTCTCATGCTTGGCATGTACTCCTTCTTCCTCTCCACCCTTCAGGAGTTCTGATTTTCTTTAAGAATCAATTCCAGCATTATCTTTTTTGGGTGGCCTTTCCAGGATCCCCCAGCTATTGTTGTCTTCTTCTCCAAGGGTACCTGGTCTTTGATTTATCTACTATAGGCCTATGTTACCTCCAAGGTTGGCCAAGGAATTGAAGCGGATGTTGGAGAAGGATGCCCGCTGGTTATGACACAAAATCCCCAGCATGCTCTGACCCACGTGTCTGAAAGGGTCAAAACTGTATCCAAAAGGATCATTTCCCTTGCTCATGCTAAAGCAGGGAGGAAAGCAGAACACTCTCCATAGGTGAGAAGTGAGTGAATGTACCTAGGGAAGGATGTTAGCAGCTATAGTAGCCTTGTAATAACTAGCCTCAGGGGCAGTAACAAAAAGAGAATGGTAGATCATCGGATCATGGGTCTAGAGTAGAACAAACCTTAGAGGCTAGCTAGGTCACCTCATTTCAGAGATAAGGAAACTAAGGTGCTATGAGGAGGGGACAGCAGCTTGCAGTCTCTCTGCCTGGATAGCTTTAGCCATTTTGGCCACAGGGACTGAAGGGAAGAGGAGTGTCAAGCTAGTAGAACCAATACAGAGTGCTAGATGTGTTGTATGGCAGAGACAATCCCCCAAGAAGAATTCTGTTCTTCCATCTCTGCCTTTTTCCTCCCTTTCATTCACCTTTTCCTCAACCTCTCCTTCTCTCCAGGAGTATCTTTATCTGGTTTGTCAATCCTTGTTATTTAAGAATCTGCTTGCTTTCTTTTTTTTTTTTGCCATTTATTTCATAAGAAACTCGATTTTCTCACTGGCTCATTGTAGTATTTATGTTTTTACTACATAATTATATTTATTTATATTAATCATTCTGTTATTTGTTTGCTTGTGTCCTTGGGACAAATGCCATAGAATGAGAAAGAGACAAATGAGTGATGAGGCAGAGAGAAATAGAGCAACAACATCCACTGAAGAGAAAGCCATGTCTAAAGAGGTGTTGGAAAAGAGTGGCACTGCCCATATGAGGGCTGCGTCAGCTAAGTGGGAGTAACTGGTTTTATTTATCAATTTCTCACTTTCTACCCCTCAAACTACCAGAAGCATATAAAGCCATTCATAGAAGTGGTAGGCCTATCTATATCTATACATTTATATAAACATATAGATGTGCACATGTGTAAATATGTACCTTTAAAACTGCACCGATTTTTGGAATATACTGTATATATGAAGGAGAGTCAGAATCAGAGAAAGAGACAGAGACAGAGACAGAGAGACAGAAAGATGTCAAGAAGAAGATGGAGATAAAGACAGAGATATTTACAATGGAGTTACATCATACATACATTTGATTTACACAAATTCAACTATCCATACTTGTCAAAATGGGGTAAGAGAGAGACAGAGACAGAATGACAGAGACAGATGGGGACAGAGAGAGGTGGGGAGGGAGAGAAGTAGAGAGACAGACAAACAACAGAGACAAGCAGAGGGAGAGACAGAAACACATGGAGAACAGAGACACAGAGACATGACATAGGTGTGTATGTGTGTGTGTGTGTGTGTGTGTGTGTATGTGAGAGAGAGAGAGAGAGAGAGAGAGAGAGAGAGAGAGAGATATTGGCTTTGTAACTTAACCTTTAAGTGTTTCAGTCCACTCTTTAAGACTGTAAGTTGTTTCAAAAAAGCTTGTTGATTAAAGAATTGATTGACTTGGTAGAGCTCTGAGAGTGTGTGTGTGTGTGTGTGTGTGTGTTTGTGGTGGTAATTTTAACTAAAGAAGTATCTATCCCCTGAATTTAATTATAAGCATCATTTTTGTGCCTGACACTGTATTAGGTACTAGGAATATTAAGACAAAAAACAAACTAGTCCTTGATTTCAAGGAGCTTATATCCTACGGCATTCATCTCACCTACCACTTACTGTGTGTAAGACACTATTGTCTCTGCTTGAGTTTCTCTGGCACAGCCAAGGTGAAGTTTTGAGGTCCAGTTCCAAATACTTTGACATTCTTAAAGAAACCAGCAGATATAGGAACTTAGATACATGTATCACTCACAAAGATAATTAGACAGCTCCCTACTTACAGTTGCAAATTAGGATGACCGATTGAGAGCTATTGAGTAAGGAAGACTTGAGTTTAAATTCTGTCTCAGATACTTACTGACTGTGTGACCTTAAGCAAATCACCTAACATCTCTCAGCCTCAGTTTCCTCACCTGTAATATAAGGTTAATAATAACACTTACCTGACAGGGCTGTTGTGAGAATCTAATAAGATTTCTCTTTTTGTACCTTCCTTCTGTGAAGACCTTTTATCTACTCTGTATAAATCTTGTAAATATCTAGT
>NW_020943070.1:19916500-19926796 GCF_900497805.2 Vombatus ursinus | reverse complement strand
CATCTGATGCATCTTCTCCTATCCACTTCCCCTCCTCCCACCCCCCTCTTAAACAGAAGACTGCCATCAGTTTAATCACAGGGTTTGGCTTGATTTATTCTCGCCTCCTTAATAGAAGAGTGTTGTTGGAAAGAAAGCAGCAGGAGTTAACCGGGGATCACGCAGAGAAATGTAGCCTGTGAGATTGGAGCAACTCAAAGACATTTTCTTTAGTGGCTCGATTTTGTTTCTTCAGTATAAACACTGTCTCTCATTTGGGGCCAAGGAACAGGTCCAACTCAGAGATGAAAAAAGATAGGCTTCTTCAGACTCAGTGGTATCAGATGACTGTTGTATGTACTGCAGCTGATACTTTATTTCTAAACTAGAGGGGTGCTGTGTTACTTGTCAATTTCCCAAGTTAATGGCGTGTGTGCCCTGGAATAACTTGGTGAGTCTTAGATTTTGAAAACAGGTTCCTCATCCTAAAACTAGAAGATCAGAAGAGGTCTTTATGGTCTGTTCCAGAGTTAAATCTTCTGATCCCAAGAGATGACCTGATCTCATAAATCCCTAATTATGTTTTCTATGCTTTGTTTCTCCTCACTCTATCTGAGATTCAAAATCCAACTGTCTGATGGTAAGGTCATCAAGGTATTTGATCCACGTACAGAATGTTGTAGTTGGGAGGGATCTTAGGGAATCATTTAGCCTAGTGAAGAGATTCTTAATCTTTTTTGTGTCAAGGTCCCCTGGGGCAATCTGATGAAGCCTATGGACCCCTTCCCAGAATAATGTTTTTAAATGCATAAAACAAAATCCATGCAATCACAAAGGAAACCAATTACATTGAAATGCATTATCAAAATATTTAAAAAACAAGTTCATAAACCCTAGGTTAAGAACCCATGGCCTGATCTAACTTTCCATTTTGTAAATAAGGAAACTGAAGCCCACAGAGGTGGAGTGACTTCAATTGAATTAAATTGGGCAAGCATTTATTAAGCAGCTATGTTGTTGTTGTTCTGTCATTTCAGTTGTGTTGACTCTTCGTGACCCTATTTAGAGCTTCCTTATCAATTCCTTCTCCAGCTAATTCACTGAGGAGGAAACTGAGGCAAACAGGGTTTAATGACTTGCCCATTTTAGGTGTCTAAGGGCAAATTTAAACTCATGAAGACGAGTCTTCCTCATTCCAAGCCCAGTACCCTATCCATTGCACCGCCTACCTGCTCCAAAGCAACTATATACCTCTTAGAATTCCCAGTTTCTTCAAAGCTCAGTTCTAACACCACTCTACAGATGCTTTTTCTGACCTACCCACCTGTTAGTACCCTCTTCCCCTGCATTGCCTTGTATTTACTTATTTTACACATGTGTACTTGTGTGTGTTTCTATACACAATTTCTCCCATGGAATGTAAGCTCCTCGATGGGCTGTATCATTTTTGTCTTGTGTCCCTGTGTCTAGCCTCCGGTTTAGTGCATAGTAGGTACTTAATATTGCTGTTTTTTGTCCTTCATTCTCAAAGAGGACCAATGACATTAGGAAGGTGATGTCTTGACTTGGGAGTGAATTGGATTTGAATTAGGCAGAACTGTGCAAAGTCGTCAGCCTCACTCTCTGCTCCAGAGTTATCAGAGTCCAGTGGGAACACATAGGTCAGGACAAAGGGTGATGGCCCCCAGGTACTTAATAGTACCTGGTAATAATCAACAATGATCAATCAACAACCAAGTAATAATCAACAATTTGTTGATTGATATGCCAGGCACTGTGCTAGGTGGCTGGGGTCACACACACACACACACACACACACACACACACACACACTGAATAATATTCATTAATCTCAAGGAGTTTATATGGTACTTGGGGAGAAAGTATGCATACAGATAAACAGTCTCATAGGATTATAAGACCTGGAAGGGGCCTTAAAGGCCATCTTGTCCAGAGATATTAAACATTGTGGGCCACATAAAGCCCACAACACTCTTGAGCATAGTCTAAACTAAATTAAAATATATCTGGAAATATTTAACAAAATAAAGAAAAAGACAATTATATGTAGATAATATTACACTTTAAAACTAAGCTAACACATGGTCTACAAGGATCCTTATGTATGGATTAGTGCCTCTGTTTCTTTTTGAATTGGACTCTACTGATCTAGTCCATGAGAAGTCAATTCAAAGTAGTTTTAGGAAGAGAAAGTGATAACAGAAGGAAAAGCCTTATGTCCAGGTGACTCTTGAGCTAAGCCTGGAGTAGAGTTAGGGATTCCAAGAAGTGGGGGTGGGAGAGGGTTAATTCAGGAATAGAGTACAGTCTATGCAAAGGATTGGTTGTGGGAGGAGGTAGAAGGTAATGTACAGGGGACAGTGAATAGTCAGGAATGCCTGACTTCAAATCCTGTCTTAGGAGAGGAACAGAGGGATAGAAAGACAGAGAGAGAGAAAGACAGAGACAAAGAAAGACAGAGAGACACAGAGAGAAAGAAAGACAGAGAAAGAGGGAGAGAGAGAGAGACAGAAACAGAGACAAAGACAGAGACAAAGAAAGAGAGACAGAGAGAGAGAGAGAGAGAGAGAATAGAACATACAAGATGGAATAATCAATACCTGTAACAACTTCAAAAAAAAAAACAAGATAAGGTAAAGAAGTAAAAAAGGACAGAGAGACAGAGACATAGCGAGAATAGTTTTTTTTTTTAAATGATCAAGCATTTCCTAGCCTTTTACTGTATGAAGGCACTATTCACTGAAAGGAAAATCTAGATTTTTGTTCAGTATCATAGCTGATATTAAACCTGGTGAGATCATTTGAACTCTTTTGTAATAGTGATCATTCTTTACAGGCTGAGTTTGATATTCCCTCTGAGTTTAAGGCACAGGCCATGTGGCCTCTTGGTTTTCACCTCTGTCCTTTTTCTGATTGGTCTTGTATGAGGATGTAAACCTATTCCCCTAAGAAGACTGAAGTAGTTTTGCTAACAGGCTAAAGTATCAACATGAAAATCCAATAAGTTTCTATTATGCTAAACCACAGGGCAGATCGGGTAGGAAGCAGGTTAGAGGTGAGCGTGCCATTCCAGTAGGGTCATTAGATGGTAAGGTAACAGATAGGGCTAAATCCTAGGTTATTTAGTGGACTGTCTAAGCATTTCTTAGTTTCTGGGTGCAAGGTAAGCAAGAGCACGGAATCTCAGAGTTGGAAGTGATCTTTAAGATCATCTAGTTCAATTCCCCCCACCCCCCAAAAAAGTATCCAGAATCACATCTACAGCATTTCTAACAGATGGACATTCAGCTTCCACTAGAAGACTTCCAGTGATGGCCAGAGGCCACTGTTTCATAAGGCAGCCCATTCCATGTTTGAACACCTTTGATTGTTAGAAAGTTTTTATTAAGACAGAATCTGCCTCTCTGTACCTTTCACTCAAAGAGCTGAAGAGCTGCCTGTTTTGTTCTAGTGTCCATCTCAACCTACTTGGATTTCCTCTAGTCTTCCCTCTCTGCCTTGCCCCTCCCCCCCAATATGGTATGGGATGGTAACAGCTAGGCTGAAGAATATTGAGGGTGGTAGCAACTTATATGTGCTCCAGAAGGGATCTGGTCCCACCACTCAACAGTAGCAAGTATAAAGTCTAGAGTAATTGTATTATCCTATCCCTTTCCAACATCATGATCATGACCCACTCTCACAAACACAAAGGAAAAGTTCGGAAAATGATTTTCACAAAATGACCAACCAGGAGGACTCAGACAGTTTGTTCATTACATGATAAGAGTGACTGAGTGATGTAACCCAGATAGCAAGTAACAATAAAAAAGCAAACCATTTTTTAAAAGTTATGTTCTTTTTTTTTTTTTTTTGGTGAGGTGATTGGGGTTAAGTGACTTGCCCAAGGTCACACAGTTAGTAGGTGTTAAGTGTCTGAGGCTGGATTTGAACTCAGGTCCTCCTGACACCAAGGCCAGAGCTCTATTCACTGTACCACCTAGCTGCCCCATTTTTTTAAGTTATGAAAAAAAAACACAGGGAACAAGAACCATGAAGTAGCTCTTCTCACAGAATGAATCAGACTCTAATTGTACTGCTGTAGCCACTTGGGGACCTTGGAATTGGAAAGATATAGAAAATTCTGAGGGCAATGGATACCATAAAACTTTTCAACAACATTAGAACAGAATGCAGACAGTGTATGTAGTAGACTGAATGCTAGACTTATAATCGGAAGACTTGGATTCAAGCTCCATCTTGGCCAATTATTATCCATGTGACCGATCAGTTAAATGAGGTACATGGACTAGAGGATCCTCAGGATCTTCCAGCTCTAAATCCCATGTTCTTATGAAGCTCAGAGAGGTTACATGGCTTGCCTCAGGTTATCCAAATGGTTAAAGTCAAAGAGATGTATAACTTCTTTTGATCCTCATATAAACTATGTGACTAGATTCTGGGATTATATCCATTGAAGTGTGTGTGGATCCCTCTTCCTCACATATAGAATATGTCATTCTGCTCTTATTTCATCCTATGATCATAACACATGGAAACGGATTAGAGTTTTCAGAACAGTTTCCCACCCTTGCTTGCTTTTCATTCCTGTAGAATGGTTTTCTGGAGATTGGTGGTTTCACCATTCGTGAAATCCTTAAAGAAATGATTAATTTTGTAAAACTTGGACTCAGTCAAAAGATCACACGTGGCCTCAAGGCTACAGGTCCCCCACCCCTGAATCTAAATTAAAGTTTTCGTTGGAATCAACTTTTTGGAATGGCCAATACCACATTTTACCTGAAACATCTTACTCATAGGCAGAGTTCCTTATACTTCTTTGTTGAACCAGAAAACGAACTGAAGTCTTGTATAATTTCAAGTATTTCCAGAATTTATCATTCCTTTCTTTCTTTTTCTCATCTTTGCCCTTCTCACATATTATTTATAGCATACCCTAGCCAGGGGGCATTCTGCTGAGCACATCTTAAAAATAGAGACATGGTTTTTACTGCTATGGTACTTAAAAATAGGCAATAATTTTATCCAATTCACCTTTTTGTATGCAGTAGAATTATAACAGTAAGCTTATTTTCTTAGGTCTAATTCACTTGCAGGAGGTTATGCTAAATTGGCTTAGCCTTTCTTGAGGTCTGATAATACTTGATGCAAGTATTTGTAACTCAGATGTGATGGAATCAATATAGTCATAATAATAATAATGATAACAACAATAATAAGAATTAGAAGGAGGAGGAGGAAAAGAACAATGAAAAAGATGGGAAGAGAAAGATAATAATAACAACAATAAAGCCAAGATAATAATAGCTAACATTTATATAATGCTTACTACATGCCAGACACTGTTCTAAACATGTTACAATGACTGTTTCATTTGATCCTCACAACGTCTCTGGGAGATAGGTGCTGTTATTATCTCTATTTTGTAGATGAGGAAACTGAGGCAAATAAAGGTTAAATGACTTGCCCAGGATCACAGTTAATAAGTGTGTAAGGTCAAATTTGAACTCATGTCTTCCTGCTTTCAGGCCTGGCACTCTATCCATTGCACCACCTAGCTGCCTCTAAACCCAATAACTGTGGAGGGAGAGGCTAGTGGATCTCTTGGGCTCAGGAGTTCTGAAGTGCAGTGGGCTATGTCAATCGGGTGTCCACACTGTTTGGTGTCATTATGGCAAGCCTCAGGTTTGAAGGTCATGAGGTTGCCTAAGGAGGGGCAAATGAGCCCAGGTCAGAAACAAAGCAGATAAATGCTCCAGTGACTCTCAGCGGCAGGCAGCCCTTGAATTTCTAGCCTGGTCAAGATTGAGATAGCCAGTCTTTTAATTAAAAGGACACAAATGAACCAAGAGATCCAATTTGGATATATCCAAAATCTAGCACATTTTTGTACTTCCTTTACTACTTTGAGTACCTGGGTAAATTCTAATCCCACTTGTATCTGTCTTGTTTGATTGGGTTTTGTTCTACATGATGAAATGACAAAGGGCAATGGACTCGAAGTCAGAAAACTGAGATGTGAGCCCACCCTCCTCACTTTCCGTCTCAGCCTTGGTTTCCCCATGTGTAAAATGGGAATAACGATCCTTGCACCATTAACCTCGCAAGGGTTGTTGTTATGAAAATATATTATAAACCATGAAATGTGATCCAAATGTGCTTTTTTTTAGTGTTATAACTGCTCTGTTATTTCACCCCTATGAGTCACCTTATCATGGGACTTGTGATTTTATCATTGCAGGAGACTCCCAGAGGAAACTCCCTGTTGGCCTGCACATCATCATCTCATAGAATCAGTTTCAAAGCAACAAAGAAGCTCTGGGATCATTTAATCCAAACGTCTCTTTTTATAAACAAGGGAATTGAGGTTGGGAGAGGTTAAGTGACTCACCCAAGGTCAAACAAGTAGTACATAGGACAGCCAAGATTTGAACTCAAGACCTGTGATTCCAAGTTAAATATTCTTTCCATTGCTCCTTAATTTTGTAACTGATCATATTAGATCATTACCTTGGACACTAAGAAGTTAAGTTACTTTGCCAGTGTGTGGTGTTGGTAGGACTAGAACACAGAACTTGCTCCTGATTTCTAGGCCAGTTCCCTAACTACTTCACCATGCTGTCCCTCACATTTCTTTAGTCTTGTTATTTCAGAGTGACTAGGAATGGAGCATTTTTAGGTAAAGTTTTAAACTCAATGTCCCCTCAATGTCCTTAATTGCTTGATAAGATGATGAGATAAAGTACTGCAACTTACTCCTTTTCTTCCTTTGAGCTCCTTTGTTGAATTTGAATAACAAATAGTGCTTAGTAGGTGATTTTCATATTTCAGATATTTAGATACCTGTCTCCTCTCCTTGAAGGCTGGGATTCTATCTTATTCCCTTAAGGGCTAGCACAGTATTTTCCACGTAGCAGATGCTCAGTAAATATGTATTGAATAAATGAATAAATGAATTCTAAGGCTGAGGTTTTCTGGAGGCCATTGATCACCCAAGCCCACTGGCTAGAATCACCTCCTTGATCCTAGCTGATGTTTATGTTGCATGTTTGGCTTACCAAAGCCTTTTAAATACACTATCTTTTGTCATCCTCCCAATACCCGTCTGATAATGGTTAAGATAGAGAGACGAAGAGAGACAGTGAGAGCATGATATAGCAGGGAGTGTGTTGGATTTGGAGTTAGGATAATTTGGGTTCATATCCTGTCTCATATTAAATGATTTGCCCAAAGTTCCATAGCTAGTAAGTTAGAGTTAGGAATCCTGGTTTTACTCTTTATTTTTAATGAAACCAGCAGATTTGCCCTACAGGCAGGGTTTGGTTGTGGGAAAAGATTTTCCCTTCCACTTTTGTAACTTCTTGTAGGAAGACATGGTTACTCTTTCCCGAAAACATTTTCCGTTTCCAGGAGGTATCAAATTCCTTTGGCCTAAGCCTCTTTTCTATTATTTTTTCCTTTGAATGTCAGAGCTTCAATGAGATTCCTGCATTCTGCTTTGACAATGACTTTTTAATCCTGGGGTGACATTGTCCCAGGTCACATGAATTGTCTCTCTCTGCTATTTAGGAATTTATAAAATTACTAATAAAATCAAAATGATAAGATTCTCTTTTGATAGCTCAGAGTTCCCGGTTAGGTAGAACTCTAATGTTTTGAATAAATGTTTAAAGTATAAAGGGTTTAAAGTTTAAACCCTTAAACCTATTTGTTTCTGTGCATCCTAAACTAGTCACTGGTGCTCTCCAACTCACTCTGTTCCATGCAAGTTGTATAAGGATATGTACTATAAGGCAGATATAATGAATCAAAGTTTTATTCAATAGGTAAAATAATTCCAAACACATGAGTTAAATCAAGAAATATTAAACAGAATTAAAGAACAATATAATTTTAGACAAAATGCCTGCCACTTGTGGGCTGAAGTAGAGGCAGAGGCAGAGAGGGAGGAGGGATTGCAATACTTTTACCAGGTTACTCAGCCTCCCGGGGAGAAACAGTTCAGCTCCATCTCTTAGCAACTATTGAGAAGGTGGAGGTGACAAGTCTTAAACTCCTTTCAAAATACTCCTACACTCCAGACCCGTCTGACTCACTGGATTTCTCCTCCTCTACCAGAGTCCACCTCCATTCATCTCTCTGCAAAACTGAAAGCAAAAGCCCTCATCCTCTGCCACAGTCCCACTCAAAAATACCAGTTTTGTGAAATTCGCCCCTAGTTCAAAGAAAGCTTGTGATAGTCACTCATTTCCTCCCAAAGTGGGAAAGAAAATTCTTTTTGTCTACTATTGTAATTCCCAGAATTCATTTAGGTTTCAGGATTTTTATTTTAGATTGTAGGGGGAAGTCTGGATGCCAAATTACGCTCAGAAATGGGCTTCCAGAGTAAGCACTTCAACCTTCGTGCACTTATTGGATCCATATTATTTAGCAGTTAGCATTGGAAGGGTCCTTAGAGGTTATTCAGTCTAGCTTCCCTCCCATTCCATTTTATTTTGTTATTTAAAAATATCCAAAAAAGGGGGAGCATTTCCATATATAGAGCAAAATACAAAAAAACTACGGATGTGCTGGTAGATGTTTAACAACTCAATTTCTGAAAAAAAATGTACTCAGAACACACTTTTAGTTTAATTTGGATTATTAACACTTTCTTCATTTTATTAAGTCTAGATAATCAATAAAACAATAATTCAAGCCTTGAATTACAGTGTTTGCTGATTTCTGAGATGTATATGCGTACACTAAAAATTGGCTCTTGGTAGCTTGCATTGGTTGGATCCAGCACACCCCTGATATAGGAAACCATTAATCTACATTTCATATCACTTCATTTAAGGAAAAAAAAACACTATATAGTAATTCAACACATCATTTACAAAACTGTCCTGCTTGTTTATGCTTTCTTCTGAACTTCTCTTTGTTCATTCATTAAAAAAAGTTTTAATAGCCTTCTTTTTTCAACATCATTATTGTTCTTTCTCCTGACTCCCCCCCCCACCAATTACAGAGAGAAAGAAAAATAAAAACCAACCCTTTTAACAAATAAGCATTGCCAAACAAAAAAAATGTATACAATGGCCATGTCAAAAAAAATGTATTTCTCTTTCTGCACCTTTAGTCCACTGTCTTCATCAGTAGATGGGTGACATGTTTCATCATAGGTCCTCTGGAGATGTGGTTGGTCATTGCATTGATCAGAGTTTTTAGTGTTTCGAAAGTATTTTTTTTTTGTTACCAGATTGTTGTCCTTCTATAAACTTTTCTCCTGGTTTTGTTCACTTTACTCTGCATCAGTTCATACTACTTCTCCAAAATCATCTCTTTCATCATTTTTTATGGCACAATAACAATTCATTACATTCACATACCAAAATATATTCAACTATTTCCTAATTGATAATCACATCTTTGTATACTCATTCTTTTTTTTTTCCCCTTCTCTTTTCATCCCTCCTTCAGGATAAGGAAGTTTGGTTTGCTTATGATTATTCCCTCCACACTATTATCCTGTCTCTTTACATGATTTCTCTATCCTTGTCTGTTTCACTTTTGAGTTTGATGTATCTCTACAATAAACTGTGTGTATTTGTGGGTTCAACCTTTCTTTTCCTGTTTCTGATGAGAGTGAAGTTCATCTGATTGCTTCCTTCCCCCCATTTTTCCTTTGTATTTGATACTCTTCTCACATGCCCCAGTTATGAGAAATATTAAGTTGCACCCCTCTATCTTCCTACACACTGCACTAATATATTCCTTTTACTCTCCCATCTCTTTCTTATCTTAAAACATTCAAAACCGAACTAATCTACCTCTATGACCTCTGTTTTATTTTGTTTCAAAACTCCTTTAATACATTTTGAACACACTAAGGTTCTAAAGGGACCCTTGTTTCTCCTCTTGCTGTTAGAATATTAACACTACATCATTATGCAACTTCTTTCAATTGTTCAAATAAATTTGCCTTTAGAAGTGCTCTATTCCTTTAAAGATCGATCTTTCCTCTGTTGGATTATACTCAGCTTTGCAGGATAAGATATTCTTGATTGTAAGCCTCTTGAGCAAGATTTAGCACTTTTCTTTGTAAGCTATTTATTCTTTTTCCAATTCTTTCCTCCAGAGCCTGCTTTCCTTCCTTCCTTCCTTCCCTCCTTCCTTCCTTCCTTTCTCTCTCTTACTTTCTTTCTCTCTCTTACTTTCTTTCTCTCTTTCTTTTTTCTTTCTTTTCTTTCCTTCTTTCTTTCCTTCTTTCTTTCTTTCTTTCTTTCTTTCTTTCTTTCTTTCTTTCTTTCTTTC
>NW_020943070.1:19877606-19916490 GCF_900497805.2 Vombatus ursinus | reverse complement strand
TTCTTTCTTTCTTTCTTTCTTTCTTTCTTTCTTTCTTTCTTTCTTTCTTTCTTTCTTCTCTCAATTCATTTCTTTTAGGTGTTCATGAAACTATTGTGGAAACCACATTTTCTCTTTGAGTCTCTGCTTGTAGTTGTGACTTAGTTACCTACTCCTTTTTTTTGAGGCTTTCTGGATCTAAAGCATTTTTAATACTGTTTGGCATTTTCTTTGATTTTCTCATCTCTCCAGCTTTAGTTCCTGAATTGGAACTTTGTACCAGGACTAGGTTCTGTACCTTGCTGAGTTTTTTGGGTGGTGGGATTGGCTCTAGCTTGGTCTCACTGTGGATCCCTTGGTTTTCCTTTGCTAAACTCCTCCTTAGGTTAAGAGTGGTAGAATCTCTTATAGCTGTTTCAATCATAGTGTTGCTTTGTTAGTTGTCATCCCCCAGGACCTTCAAAGTTCCCACACTGGGAATCTCTAACTCCTTGGGTCCTTTGCACTTTTGTTTCTGTTCTTTCTTGACCCCCTGAGAAGAATATGTCTGGAGGATCTTTTGAGTTCAAAAGTTTTGGAGGTACCATCAGTGTACTCATAGATGGTCAGATTTATGTGGCTGCAAGGGAGATGTTCCCGAAAAGGTAGTGGCTAATGGTGGGGAAAGCATTTCATCAGAGAAGATGACCACTGGCGGGAGGATTGGCCCAAGCTTGTCTCTCAGAAGACAAGGGTTGGGAGTGATCTGACGATGCTAAGCTATGGTGAAATGCAAAATGGCTAATTGGTAAGTCTTTCAAGCTATTGTCTGTTCTGAAGAACCTTGAATATTAGCCTTCCAACTCATTCTAACAATAGTGATGAGCAGGGATAGGCTGATAAATGTTTAACAACCATCTCTCTGAAAAAAAAATATGCAGGACACTCATTTTTTTTATCGGTTTATTAAGTCAAGAAAATCAACAAAATAATAAATCAAAGCACAATTTGCAGCCCTTTGCAGATTTCCAAGGTATAAATACTCACACTAAAAAATTAGCAGTTGGCTCTGGAGAGCTATTTTGAGATGGGTCCAGCACACATATGTTAAGTTACTGAATCCTATTAATCCTGTTAATTTTGATAATGTTCATTACACTTTTTCCATGAAAATAAACCTCTACCTAATTCACATTGTACATTGATGTCTTCTTTTACTCCTCTTTTTGGTAACTCCCTTAGACTCAAAAGCCACAAGTGTTACTATAATTAGCCTCATCCCTCAGACTCCAGGATGGTGCTTTGTTAATAAGCCAGTGAATGTGAGAGGGTGAGCTTAATTCCTTTAATTAGAGGACAAACTTCCCAAGACTAAACCTGGTCCAGGAAGTGAATGTCTGGGTAGAGAGCAGGCCTCCAGTCCCTGTAGCCCAGCTGTTGATTCTTGGTGCCAAATGAGACAGTAACTTCAGATAGTAATTTAAAGCTAAAGTGACAGGGAAAATAATTATATTTCATTTTTATTTTAAAAGTATTATTGGGGGGCCTTATTGAAAGGAAATATGATATAATGGATAGAGAGCTGGCCTCAGGAAGTCTGAGTCTGCCTCTGACACTGCTCTAGGCAGCTGATAGCAGATCTCTATCTGCACAGGTAGAGGGAGTTTTCTTAATGGGAGTTTCTTATGCCAATGAAATCACCAATTCACTTCTCTCTCCTCTGTCCCAAAAGATTTATTGAAGCTTTATTTGTTAAATCATAATCATTTCTGTAACCCTCCCCTCCTGCCACCATTGAATCCTCTTCTAACAAAGAAAAACAGTAAAGGAAAAACAATCAAGCCTGACAAAAGAATGTCACTTTCTTTCCCCGTAATCACCTGCCTCTCCATTTAGAGGAGACAGGTATGTTTCATTTGGATAATGTTTTATGATAGAGTTCACTCATTTGTGTCTATTGTGCTCTACACAGTGAGTGCAGACCCATTGAAAAACAGCATGTTGTACATAACAATAGTTGCTCAATCAATGTATAATTGGATTTAAGCTAATGGGGAGAATTATTTTAAAAGATATGTATCAGCTGAGGTTTCTTAATTGTCTGTTATAAAAACAGGCAGTTCCATATATTTGATAGCTAATTACATGCTCAGATATATGTCCATATACCTCATTTATGGGCAGCTAGTTGGTGCAGTAGATAGAATGCTGACTTGGAGATAGGAAGATTTGTCTTCCTGACTTCAAATCTGGCCTCAAACACTTACTAGCTGTGTGACTCTAGGCAAGTCACTTAACCCTATTTGCCTCAGTTTCCTCATCTGTAAAATAAGCTGGAGAAAGAAATGGCAAACCACTCCAGTAGCTTTGCCAAGGAAAACCCCAAAGCATCATGAAGAGTCTGACACAATTCAAAAAAGACTGAACAACAATAACCTCATTTGCGTGAGTATATTGCCACTTTGGTCTTTGAAATTGGCAGAGGAATCCTTAGGGCTTGTGTAATGTTTGTGATGGTTAGCAAAATGTCCCTGCAATAAGAAGAGTCCTAAATGAAAAGCAAGCAGGCAAACAAATAAAATAAAACTAATTCTTAATATGGCATTTTTTTTAATTTAAATTTTTTTTCAACATTCACTTTTATAAGATTTCGGGTTCCAATTTTTTTCTCACTCCCCTCCCCCCTCTCCCCTCCTCAAGATGGCATGCAATCTGATATAGGCTATATATGTGCAATCATATTAAACACCAATAGAGTATTTAGAAGTCACTAATCCACTTTTAAGCTCTTGGGATCTAGGGAAGGTCTGCTTACTTGACTGCTTCTTGGCTGGTATTTTTTCATCGCCTTCTGGTTTTCACCAGGCTTGATTTAGTGCGTATTTCAATGTGATGGTGTTTGTCAAATTATTTCCAGTTTGATGTTGATAGGAGGCCAAGTTTAGGCAATCTTCCTTGAAAGAAACTTAGTCGAAGTCCAATGAAACACTCTCGAATTAGAGATTGGAAAGTGGAAAAAAAATGCAACACCCTAAGGTGATGATAAAATGTCAAGGACACATGCTATTAAAGGCTGCTATCATGTCAACTCCAGGCTATATTTCCAAGATAAATGAAACAGTGAATACACACTGAAAAAGGAGAGGAATTCCTCTAACTGGGAGAAAATGTGAAGATTGCCTCCAAGAACAATTTTTCTAAATAATCACAAAACATCCCTCTCACTAATGATGTGGAACAACTGCTTAATGGAACAAAATATTCTAGACAGATACAATCATGTGAGTCTATGAGTATTTTTTTTTTTTTGTACTGAGAAGGGGAAATAATAGTGGAAAGAAAACTGGATTAGGAGTGAGATGACTTCTATTTGAAATTCAGCTCTGCTACTCTGCATCAAGAATCAATAGCTAGGCTACAGGGACTGGAAGTCTTCTCTCTACCCAGACATTTCACTTCCTGGACCAGATTTAGTCTTGGGGAAGTTTGTCCTCTAATTAAAGGAATTAGGCTCACCCTCTCACATTCACTGGCTCATTAACAGAGCATCATCCTGGAGTCTGAGGGATGAGGCTAAGGCCTGTGTGGCCTTGGACAATTCACTCAACTTTGTTGTTGTTGATGTTGTTTCATGCTTCATTCATATCGAACTCTTCATGACCCCATGGACCATAGCATGCCAGACCTTCTATCCTCCACCAGCTCTTAAAGTCTGTTCGAGTTCATTTTTGTTGTTTCCATAATGCTATCTAGCCATCTCATCCTCTGCCATCACTTTTTCCTTTTGCCTTCAAGCTTTCTCAACATCAGGGTCTTTTCCAATGAGTCCCACCTTTTCATTATGCGGCCAAAGTATGTAAGCTTCAGCTTCAGTATTTAACCTTCCAGTGAATAGTGGGAATTAATTTCTTTAAGTATTTGACCTCCTTGTTGTCCGAGGGACTCTCAAAAGTCTTTTCCAGCACTACAGTTTGAAAGAATTGATTATGTGGTGCTCAGCTTTCCTCATAGTCCAACTCTCACAGCCGTATATCACTCCTGGAAAAATAATAGTTTTGACTATATGGACCTTTGTTGGCAAGGTGATGTCTCTTCTTTTTAGTATGCTGTCCAGATTTTCCATAGCTTTCCTTCCAAGGAGCAAGTGTCTTTTAATTTCATGTATGTGGTTTCCGTTACAACCAGACACTTCTTCCATTTCTTCTCCTTCTATTTGCTAGGAAGTGATGGGACTAGTTGCCAGGATCTTTGTTTTTTTGATGTTAAGCTTCAAGCTAGTTTTTACACTCTCTTTCACCCTCATCAAGAGACTTCTTAATTTGTCTTTACTTTCTGCCATCAGAGTGGTATCGTTTGCATATCTGAGATTGTTGATATTTCTCCCAGCAACCTTAATTCCAGCTCTTGATTCATCCAGCCTGACATTTCACATGACGCACTTTACATATAAGTTAAATAAACAAGATAACGGTATATAGCCTTTTCCAATCTTAAACCAACCTGTTGTTCCTTGTTCAGTTCTAACCATTGCTTCTTGACCTGCATATAGGTTTCTCAGGATAGAAGTAAGATGATCTGGTACTGCCATCTCTTTTGGGCCTTGCCACATTTTGTTCTGATCCACACAGTCAAAGGCTTTAGTGTAGTCAATGAAACAGAAGTAGATGTTTTTTGTGAACTCCCTTGCTTTCTCCAGAATCCAGTGAATGTTGACAATTTGGTCTCTAGTTCCTCTGCCTCTTTGAAAACCAGGCTGCTCTTCTGGTAATTCTCAGTTTACACATTGCTGAAGCCTAACTTGCAGACTCTCAAGCATAACTTTGCTGGCATGTGAAATTAGTGCAATTGTTCAGTCATTTGAACATTTCTTGGCATTGTCCTTCTTTAGGATTGGGACATAAATGTATGTTTTCCTATCCAATGACCACTGTTTTGTTTTCCAAATTTGCTGGCATATTGAATGTAGCACTTCAACTGCATCATCTTTTAGGGTTTTAAATAGCTCAGCTGGAATTCTATCACCTCTACTAGTCTTATTGTTAGCAATATTTCCTAAGGCCCACTTGACTTTATTTTTCAGGATGTCTGGCTCTAGATCAGTAACCACACCATAATGTCAAAATCTTTCTTGTATCTTTCTTTAGTATATTCTTGTGATTTTTTTTTCTTAATCTCTTCTGATTCAGTTAAATCCCTACCATTTTTGTCTTTCATCATGCCCATTTTTGCATGAAATTTCCCTTGATAAGTCAAATTTTCTTAAAGAGATCTCTTGTCTTCCTCATTTCATTGTTTTTTTCTATTTCTTTGTGTTACTCATTTAAAAAATCCTCTTATCTCTCCTTGCTATTCTCTGGAATTCTGCATTTAGTTGGGTATATCTTTCCTTCTTTCCTTTCCGTTTCCTTTTCCTTCTTTCCTCAGCTATTTGTAAAGCCTCATCAGACAGCTATTTTGCTTTCCTTTTTCTTTGGAATGTTTTTTTTTTTTTTTTTTTTTTGGTTGCTGACTCTGGTACATTGTTGTGAACCTCTGTTCATACTTCTTCAGGCATTCTATCTACCAGATCTAATCTCTTAAATCTATTCATCGCTTTTACTTCATATTCATAAGGGATGTTATTTAGGTCTGGTGAATGATCTGGTGATTTTTCCACTTTTTTCAATTTAAATCTGAATTTTGCTATAAGAAGCTCATGATCTGATCCATAGTCAGCTTCAGGTCATGTTTTAACTGACCACAGGGGTGGGGAACCTGCAACCTCAAGGCCACATGTGGCCTTCTAGGTCCTCGGGTGTGGCCTTTTGACTGAGTCCAAACTGTGAAGTTTAGACTCAGTCAAAAGGCCGTACTTGAGGACCTAGAGGGCCACATGTGGCCTTGAGACCATAGGTTTCCCACCCCTAGATAGTTCTTCTCCACCTTTGGCCACAAAGGATATAATCAGTCTGATTTCTATATTGACCACATGTTGATGCTGATGACTACATGTAGAGTTGTCTTTTGGGTTATTGAAAAAAAAGTAGCATTTGCTATGACCAGTTAGTTATCTTGACAGAACTCTATTAGTCTCTCCCCTGCTTCATTTTGTACTCCAAGACCAAACTTGCCTGTTATTCTAATTATCTTTTGATTCCCTCCTTTAGCATTCTAGTCCCCTATGATCAATGTGACATCTTTTTGGGTTGTTATTTCTAGAAGATGTTGTAGGTCTTCATAGAACTGATAACTTTGGCCTCTTCAGCATCAGTAGTTGGAGCGTACCCTTGTGTTATCATGAGTTGGAACAGTTTACCTTGAATTCAAACAATGTCATTTGATCCCTTTTGAGATTCTACTTCAGTGACCTTTTATTCCCTTGTCTATAAAAAAAGAGAGTTCGATTAGTTGGTCTTTGAGATCATTTTCAGCTCTGGAGCTATTACCCTGTGACCCCTCAGGTCTACTTCAATTCTTAATCTCTCATCTCATCCTATGAAACTGCTTTGTGCCTGATGGAATTGACTCTCCATTCCTCCAAAGTCCTGAAAGCATTTTTAAATTGTTCAATAGATTTTTAACTCCATCCTTTGATTCTGAAACAACCCGAAAACTTCACCTCAAATTTTCAGGGGATGGTGTACAGAAGGGTAAGAAGAAAAGAGAAGTGGGAAGTAGGACACTTCTTTGAAAACAGATGCAGACTGGAACAAAGGCTTTCAGAGGATGCCAGCTGTTTGATTCTAGAGCATTTCCATGAATGTGAACCTGAGGGCTTAGGTAGTCTGACCCCATGAACACCCAGCAGAACTACTCTGATCTCAAATCAAGACTGATGCAGAGAACTCTTAGGAGGTTAGGTACATTCTTAGGATTCATTCTTACACTCCCATGTAATTACTATACCAGACTAAATTTCTGGCTCATCCCTGGAGGAAAGGGATTCTTCTAACTGGGAGAATATATGAAAGTTGACTCTAAAAAGATTTTTCTAAATAATTGCAAACCATTTCTTTTATTAATGATGTGGATTCAGTGTTTAATGGAGCAAAATATTCTAGACTATATGTACTCGTGGGAGTCTATAAGTCTTTTTCTTAGTATTGAAAAAAGGAATTAATCATTGGAAGAAAGAATATTGGATTAGGAATAGGAAGACTTTGAAAGTTCCATATAAAATCCATATAAAAAAAGTTCCATATAAAAATATCCATGCTTAATTGTAGCTTTCTTGGAGGAGGGAGGCGGGAAGGAGGGAGAAAAAAGAACAAAGTAAAAAGTGTATAGTAGAGAACAAAAGAAAATTTACAAGGAGGCAAATAAAAGATGGATGGCTCTGAACACGATGTGTAGTATTTATTATATATAATATACGGAAATTTATTGCTGTATATTTTGAATCCTCTCATGTTCTGCTGTGCATGTGGCAATGCTTTTTTCTTTTCTTATTTTGTATTTGTTTTAATATTTAAGTTTATAATGTTTCTATTTCTTTTCTTATTGTGTATTTAAGTTGAAAATAAATTAATTTTTAAAAAAAGAAAGTTCCGTAAGGAGCACCACACCTATGGCTTGGTTTCAAATCTGAGCAAATCTGACAAAGGACTCCTTTCATATGAAAATTCCATAACGCTATTCCACCAGAACCCTGGTGCAGACACATCATCTGTTTTGTCAGGGTTAGGACTTTGACCATGAGATGATCTTTTAGGAGTGTACTTTACCCCGTAGTCCATGGAAGATCTAAAAGCGTTGTACATGTTTTCAAACTTTTTTGCTGTATTGACCAGTTTTGATTTTTTTTTTTAAATCTTATTTTTCTTTCTTTATTTGTCTTTTTTAAAATGCTATTTGTTACCCAGGATAGCTCTCTGGGAGGGTGGTGGTGAATGTTGGAGAAAACTATGGTAATCTGAAAAAAAATTTCTCAAAAGACTAAAATAGAAACTTATTTAAAAAACCCCAAACTATTTATGAAATAGGACCTCCTGCAGCACTATGGTCTGAATTCTGTTTACCTAGAAGTAGCTATGTAAGGGAGTGGATAGAATTCTGAACTTGTTAGAATCCTGCCTCAGGTACTTACTATATGACCCTGGACAAGTCACTTAATCTTTTTAATCTTCAGTTTCCTCATCCGTCAAATGAAGATAATAATAGGACCTGAGAAGCAAATGAGATAACTTATGAAGAGCTGTCTGCAAACTCTAAAATACTATCTAAGTACTAGTTTGTATTACTTTATTAGAAGTAGATAGGGTGCATGGGAATATGTCCCATTAGAGAAGAAGTTCTTAACCTGAAGTCTGTGAACATTTTTTTAAGGAATATTTTGATAATTGTATTTCAACATCATTCAATCAATTAATAAATATTTAGTTGTTGGGAGAATTTTCCCATGGGAGTTCTAGCTTCTCTTGGCAGAAGCTGAGGGTCACAACCTGTTGCGTGGCAAAAACAAGGAAGTCTCACAAGACCTCTCCTTTGCTGACATGCAGCTCCCACAGTTGGCTCCGCTCTCCTCTCATTGGGAGAAAAGTCCTACTTATACCCCTGACACGAAGGCTGCAGGTGTCCAGCAGACTTGGTGATTGGCTATCACGTGGAGATCATGCTTTGATCAGGTGTTACTAGGGATATAAAAGAAAGCTACCAGCACTTAATAAACGGAGCTTCTGCCATCTTGCTGTCTCCCGCCTCATCAATGTGCCTCCGGGTTAAGAGTATCGAGCTGGTCTCATGCTCACCACTGCAGCGGCCACGTCATTTAGTAAGCATCTACTAAATGCCAGGGACTATACTACCTCCAGTGGCTTCCTATTGGCTCCAGGAGCAAATACAAAATGCTCTGGTTGGCATTCAAAGCCCTTTATAACCTAGCCTCCTCCTACTTTCCTGTCTTCTTACACCTTATTCACTGACACATATCTTCAATTCAGTGACACTTTTCTCCTGGCTGTTCTACGAACAAGATACTCCATCTCTCTGCAATGGGCATTTTCTTTGCTATCCCCCATGCCTGGAATACTCTCCCACCTCAAGAACATCTTCTAACCTCCCTAGCTTCCGGTAAGTCCCAACTAAAATTCCACCTTCTATCGGAAGCCTTCCACAATCCCTCTTAATTCCAGTGCCTTCCCTCTGTTAATTATTTCCTATTTATCTTGAATATAGTTCATTTTCTACATATTTGTATGCTGTATCCCCCATTGGACTGTAAACTCCTTGAGGGCAGGGAATGTCTTTTGCCTCTTTTTGTATCTTCAGCACTTAGTGCAGTACCTGACATACAACAGGAGCTTAATAAATGTTTAAAAAGACAGTCCCTTCCCTCTAGTAGCTTACAATCTAACGGGGGACACAGCAAGCAAACAAATAGGTGCCAATAATCTATATACAGGATAAATGGTTAAAGAATAAATGGGGGGGGGCAGCTAGGTGGTGCAGTGGATAGAACTCTGGCCTTGGAGTCAGGAGGACCTGAGCTCAAATCCAGCCTCAGACACCTAACACTTACTTGCTGTGTGACCTTGGGCAAGTCACTTAATCCTGACTGACTCACCAAAAAGAAAAAAAAAAAAGAGAAGCCGATATAATTGGTTTCCTTTGTAAGCACATTTATATTAGAAACGTTATTCTGAGAAAGGGTCCCTAAGTTTCATTAGACTGCCAATGGGTTCCATGACACAAAAATGGTTGAGAACCCCCGGTTTAGAGGGATACTATCATGGTTTTGCCTTAGGTGGTTCAGAACATCACTTTGTGATGCGTAGATATAAATCGTATTGTGCTGAATCTTGTCATCTAAGTGTTGGAGTTAGTCTGTCCTTGAAACTAGCTTTCCTATGTGGAAAAGGAAGGAGAAAGGAATGGAAAAAGAGAGGCACAAATATACTATGTTATGGAAATGCTTGTTTTATTCCATAAGTTAAAAAATAAAATAAAATTTTAAAAAACCTTTAGTTTTAGATTTAGCATTGGAAGAGACCTTATAGAGCAAATCTAGCCTCATTTTACAGATGAGAAAACTGAGGCATGCTCAGGGTCACACAGCCAGTAAGTGTGTGAGGTCAGATTTGAACTCAGGTCTTTCTGACTCTAGGTCTAGCATTCTTTCCACTGTGCCTTTGAGCTACCTAGACATTTACTAGCTGTGCGATCCTTGGCAAGTCATTTAATATTTTTTGGGCTCAGTTTCCTCATGTGCAAAATGAGAATGTAAATAACACCTACCTCCCAAGGTTGTTGCGAGGATCAAAGGAGAAAATACAGGCATACCTTGAAGGTGTTACAGGTTTGGTTGCAGACCACCGCAATAAAGCAAGTGTTGCAAAGCAAGTTACGTGAATGTTTTGGTTTTCCAGTGCGTATAAACATTCTGCTTATACTACTTGATACTCTATACACTATACTCTAATGTAATAAGCGTGCAATAGTATTATGTCCAAAAAAAGTACACACCTTAATTAAAATAAATATTGCTAAGAAATGCTAACCATCATCTGAGTCTTCACAGTGTCATGATCTTTTTCCTGGTGGAGGGTCTTGCCTCGATGTTGATGGCTGCTGACTTATCAGGGTCACTACTGCTCAAGGTTGAGGTAGCTGTGGCAATTTCTTAAAGTAAGACAACAATGAAGTTTGCTGCATGGATGGGCTCTCTTCTTTTCACTTGAATAACTTAGAGGCTATTGTAGGGTTATTAATTAGTCTATTTTAATATTGTTGAGACTCATTGGAATAGGGAGGCTGGAGGGGAGGGGGATGGGGAACCACCCATTGGTAGAACAGCCAGAACACATGTAACATTTTTTGATTAAGTTTGCCATCTTATATAGGCATGGTTCATAGCACCCCAAAATAATTACAACTGTAATATCAATGATCATTGATCACAGATCACCATAACAGATATAATAATAATGAAAAAGTTTGAAATATTGCAAGAATTTCTAAAATGTGACACAGAGACACAATGTGAGTATGTGCTGTTGGAAAAATGGCAGATAGACCTGTTCCATGCAAAGTTGCCATAGACCTTCAATTTGTAAAAAATGTAATATCTGCAAAGTGCAATAAAGCAAGTTCCATAAAATAAGGTTTGCCTGTACATGTAAAGTGATTTGTAAAGCTTATATGTGTTATATAAAGGTGAGTTGTATTAATAATAATTACTATTATTATTCAAAGATTGTCTAGTTCAGCAGGACCAGCTAGAGTTTTTGCTTAGCTAGCATAACCCTCAAGAACCCAGGGTCAATTACATGCCAAGATGATAAGTCTGAGTAAGACTTTAGTGGAAGAATTACTTCAAAGAAAGATTAAGTTATGTTAAGTATAATTTCAGTGCTAAGTACATTTATTGTATTCTATTTCTCTGAGACTGGCAAAATGGATGATTTATTAAGATACCTCTTGTGGAGAGTCAAAATGATATAGTGAACTAGTACATGATGTAAGCAACCTAGGTTTCTAGTCCTGACTGACATGAACCGTCTCATTCTGAGCAAATAATATAATATCTCTGAGTCTTTAGTTTCCTCATTTGTAAAAATGAAGGAGTTGTACTGGTGGAGATCTGGGGTCCCTTCTGGGTCAGTGGTTGTAGTTTGCTTTAAATTGTAACATTAACATTGTGTAATATGAACTATGTCCTCTGCTGATACAACTTATTGGTAGACAAGGTGAAAATCGTTGATGATCTCTCCCTTTGGGATGGCTGATTTATGAGAACTTAATCTTTATCTTTCCAAACAAATGTGTTTGTTAAATGGGAAATTTATGATTCCTATTCTCTGGGACCTTATAAGTGGAAACAATCTCTTAAAGTATTAATTAGGAGGTCTAAATTTTTAATTGATTTTGTTGGTATGATATTATTGGTAAGAGTTCATTAATGTTCATTAAGAGTCTGATCTTCCTGTTTATTAACCACCACAGACTGTCCCTGTAAGCAGCTGTTCAAATAGTTGGAGTGAAACAATTTTACTATCTTGTGTCATTTAATGATTTACTAATAGACAAATATCACATATATGGATACATGTATACATAGTACATAGTACGAAAAATAGCCTCAGGGGCAGCTAGGTAGCACAGTGGACAGAGCACTGGCCCTGAAGTCAGGAGGACCTGAGTTCAAATCTGTCTCAGACCAAACACTTGACACTTACTAGCTGTGTGACTCTGGGCAAGTCACTTAACCCCAATTGCCTAAAAAAAAAAAAAAGATAGCCTTATAATGTCTTATTTTATGTGAGACTCCATTAATTTTTTATTATTCCTTTGAGAAATATAGCCCAAGGAGGTAAAAAAATTGGAAGAAAAAGGTGATCTGTATATCTATATGTATACGTATGTGACTATATATGTGTGTATATCTTTCCTCCTATATACATATGTATGTGCATATATATACATATATATGTATACACACATATATCTCACACATTTCCTCCTATTTTTTAGGAAATAAAAATCAGGATATTTTACTACGAAAATAAGGGGAAAACCACACACACAATATACATATATGTATACACATATACATGTATGTACATGTGTGTAGGTGTGTGTAGCACCAAAGAACCAGAAATGAAACAATCCATTAATTGGAAATGTCTAAACAAATTGTGATACATGAATACAACGTATTATTATTGTATCTTAAGAAGTAATGGATATGAAGAATTCAGAATAGTGGTGGAAGCCTCTTTTGAACTGATATATTGTGAATCACAATTAAGAAAGAGAATATACAATGACTACTATGTTGTAAATGGAAAGAAAAAACTAAAACAAAACTGAATGATATTCAATTATGATGAGCCAGTTTGTACCTAGAGAAAATATAGCTCCTTCCCTTCATTATTGAGGTTGGTAGCTGTAAGTGTGGAGTATTACGTATGTTGTCAGACATGACGGATGTTTTGGTTTGTTTTGTAAAATTTTTTCCCCCTTTCTTTTTAAACCCTTGTTATGAGGGATGGCTTGCTGGTTTGGGGAGGTGGAAGGGGTAACTGGAGAAATGAATTTGATGTAAAAATAAAAGGCATCAATAAAAATACAATTATTTTTAAAAGAAAGACTTCAGAACTCTGAACAACGCAGTACCGTGTGTTTGTGTGTGTGTATGTGTGTGTGTGTGTGTTCACACATGTAATAGGAGGTATAGGGTTGGTGAGGAGAGCTATGTCCTAGCTAACCCCCATCCTCAAGTGAATGGTGCCAGTCTTCTTCCAGCCTCTCTCTTCAGAGTGACTGTTTCTCTGGGCAATCAGCAGATTGTTGGGGGTGGGGGATGGTTTCCCTTTCAAACCTCCTGGGGAAGAACATTTGGAAGAAGAAGAGGTTGAAGTTGCTTCTTCAGAAAAGCAAACTTCACTTGCTTACAAACCTTCCCCCCCCCCCTTAGAACTGCTGAAATCTGCTTCTTTTTCTGCTTTTAGTAAGGGATAAAAATATGAATCAATAATTTTTTTTCTTCATCTTGAGCCCCCAGCTTGGAAGTCCCTAACAATTAAAAAGACAAATACACACACATATATACTTACACACAAACATATATATATATATATATATATATATATATATATGGCACATAATTATCTATATTATATCTTTTAGACACAAATCCACATAAATACACATGCATATACCAATTTCAGAGTTCAAAATATCTTGCTTCCCTCTCCTATGTTCTTTACCACCTATGGACTCTCAGCTTCATTTTGAGTCAAAAAACACAT
Organism: Vombatus ursinus; assembly: GCF_900497805.2. NCBI lineage: Eukaryota > Metazoa > Chordata > Mammalia > Diprotodontia > Vombatidae > Vombatus > Vombatus ursinus. Next base: position 19,902,805 of record NW_020943070.1, on the reverse strand, counting down.
CGATTAATTTTGCAATGGTTAATCACAGTTTTATCTGGATACCAGCTTAGAAGACCATGTGAATAGTAATTTAAATATACTTTAGTGAAGTTTTGGAACAAACACACACTCTCCCAGAGTAGGAGAAGTGAGAGGGAAAATGAAATTACCATTTTGGACCTGCCCCCATTCTCCCAATCAATTCATCAAAACCAGGATCTGCCCAGACATGCCTCTTGGACCAGGAATCTGGTGCTAGTGACCTCATCCCTGCACTTCTGTTCCCCATTCAGGAGCAAGGCTCTTCTGCAGTTTTTGCTCTCCCAGGATCCTGCTGTGTTGCTCTAGTAATGGGTTTCCTGGGTACTTCCCACTCTAAAAATGGTCATCGGTCCTCAGTTCAGATGGTGGAGATGTCACTCCTGCTTATCTTCTGCCTGCTCTCACTTTCCAGTCTCTGGCACAAGGGCCAGTGTGTTTTTCATCTCTGCTTTTGGGACAGGCCTGGATTTTCTTGGGACCCCAGAGTGCTGTATTTGTTTCTGCTTTACTCTCTCAGGTCTAACTCCTATCCAGAGTTTTTTTCTACTTATCTTAGGAGAAGAGAGAGGTTGGCCTTTCATTCATGATCTTCATCCTGTGAAAAATGATTTCTCTTGGTAATCTGTGTCTTGGAGACTCAGAACTCCTCCCTGCCAGCCTTCTGATCAAAGTACTTCAGAAGGACGAATCTGATAATGAGATTGTATTGAATCTTATCTTGGTCAAACTCCAACCCAGGCCTGAATTGATTTTATCTTGCTCAAGTTTGGGTGGAGACAGACTCCCAAGACTGGGGGTGGTATTTCCTTTGATGGCTGGTGATATTGGTCCCTGTGGACTGAATGATCTAAGGCATGTACTCAAGACCTCATTTTAATATAACCCACACCTCCTGGTATGTCGACCAATCATGGGTGATTAGCACCCCTTGGGAACACCAGCTCTTTGAAGGGCGTATATTACTGTACCCCAAAATCCTTTTTGAGCTAGTTTTGGACTGAACTCCTATGCAACACATGTCAAACCAGCTGGAGAGAAATTAAACCATGGACATATGTACCCTGATTTTGTTTGTCTCTTTTTTAGAGCAGACTCTGTTTCAAATTGGGGTTTGTGGGGTTCAGGGTTCACAATCTTCATTCACTTCTCATCTCTTTCTTTCTTTCTTTCTTTCTTTCTTTCTTTCTTTCTTTCTTTCTTTTTTTCTTTCTTTTTTTGGTGAGGCAATTGGGGTTAAGTGATTTGCCCAGGGTCACACAGCTGAGTTCAGATTTGAACTCAGGTCCTCCTGACTCCAAAGTCAGTGCTCTATCCACTGCATCACTTAGCTGTCCCTATTTTTTATATTTGCTGAAATATCTTTTTTGGAACAAACATTTGAATGTTTGTTGTGTTGAAGAAAAAAGTAATTTTGTACTCTAAAAGGTTTTTTTTTTGGTTGGTATTATGACATTTGTTAAAATAATACTACAGGTTAATAGAAACAGCAAAGAACCAAAGAATTGAAATTTGCAAGCTATGTAAAATCTCAACTAAAACCCGAATATGTCTAATGTATGCATTCAGCAGCTAACTAAATGCCCAAGAAAGACAACACTCTCAATATAATAAAGTACTGCAAAACTATTGTCAATTTTCAGTTATCAAAACTGTGGGTTTTGCATTTTGTATCCTTTTCTCAATCAGGAAAAAATGCTTTTTGAATGTTATATAACATGCATATAAAACACAATACAAAAATACACTATAAACTTGTAACAATGGCTGTAAATATGTTATCTTGCATGTTTCTCCTAGGCAATAGGTTGGTTATAGTATCTGAAAAGTTTTTTTTAATTAACATTATTCTAAATTCAAGCATTTCTAGTTTATTTATTTTTTAAAATTAATTAATTAATTTTGATTTATCAACAATCACTTCCATAAGCTTTTGAGTTTTAAATTTTCTCCCCCTCCCTTCCCACCTCCCTCCCCAAGATGGCATGCAATCTGATATAGGTTCTACATATACCTTTCTATTAAACATATTTTCACATTAGTCATGTTGTAAAGGAGAATTAGAACCAATAGGAGGAACCATAAGAAAGAAGAAACAAAACAAAACAGTAGAAAAAAAATAGCAAATAGTAAGCTTTGATCTGCACTAAAACTCCATAGTTTTATCTGGATGTGGATAGTATTTTCCATCATGAGACTTTTGGAGATGTCTTTGATCCTTGCATTGCTGAGAAGAGCTAAGTCTATCAAAGTTAGTCATTGCACAACATGACTTTTACTGTGTACAACATTCTCCTGGTTCTGCTCACTTCACTCAGCTTCGGTCTGTACAAGTTTTTGCAGGTTTTTTTTTTCTGAAATCTGCTTGCTCATCATTTCTTATAGCACAATAGTATTCCATTGCATTCATATACCACAACTTGTTTAGCCATTCCACAATTGGTAGACATCATCTCAATTTTCAATTCTTTGCCACCATAGAAAGAGCTGCTATAAATATTTTTGTACATGTGGGTCCTTTTCCCATTTTTATGATCTCTTTGGGATACAGCCCTAGAAGTGCTATTGCTGGGTCAAAAGCCCTTTGTGCATAGTTTCAAATTGCTCTCCAAAATGGGTGGATCATTTCACAGCTCCACCAACAATGCATTAGTGTTCCAATTTTCCCACATCCTCTCCAACATTTATCATTTTCCTGTTTTGTCATGTTAGCCAGTCTGATAGGTGTGATGTGGTACCTCAGAGTTGTTTTGATTTGCATTTCTCTGATCTATAGTGATCTAGAGCATTTTTTCATATGACTATAGATAGTTTTAATTTCTTCATCTGAAAACTGCCTGTTCATATCCTTTGACCATTTCTCAATTGGTGAATGACTTGTATTCTTATAAATTTGACTTAGTTCTCTATATATTTTAGAAATGAGACCCTTATCAGAGAGACTGGTTGTAAAAATTCCCAGTTTTCTGCTTCCCTCCTAATTTTGTTTGCATTGGCTTTGTTTGTTCAAAACTTTTTTAATTTAATGTAATCAAAATTATCCATTTTGCATTTCATAATGTTGTCTGTCTCTTGTTTGGTCATAAATTCTTCTGTTCTCCATAAATCTGACAGGTAAACTATTCCTTGCTCTCCTAGTCTGCTTATAGTATCAGCCTTTATATCTAAATCATGTCCCCATTTTGACTTTATTTTGGTATATGGTATAAGATATTGGTCTCTGCCTACTTTCTGCCATACTCTTTTCCAGTTTTTCCAGCAGTTTTTGTTAAATAGTGAGTTCTTATCCCAGAAGCTGAGTTCTTTGAGTTTATCAAACAGTAGATTACTATAGTCATTGACTACTGAGTCTTGTGTACCTAATCTATTCCACTGATCCACCACTCTATTTCTTAGCCAGTACCAAGTAGTTTTGATGATGGCTGCTTTATAATACAATTTAAGATCTGGTATAACTAGGCCACCTTCCCTAGCATTTCTTTTCATTAGTTCCCCCGATATTCTGGACCTTTTCTTCTCCCAGATGAATCTTGTTATTATTTTTTCTAGCTTCATAAAATAATGTTTTGGTTAGTTTGATTGGTATAACACTGAATAAGTAAATTAACTTAGGTAGAATTGGCATTTTTATTATATTAGCTAGGCTCATCCATGAGCAACTGATGTTTTTGCAATTATTTAGATCTGACTTTATTTGTGTGAACATTTCTAGTTTAGAAAGAGAAATGACCAAACTATCAGTCTCCTAATGCCCTCAGTCCCATTCCTCTAATAGAAGAAATTTCGAAGTAACATTTATAGGAATGTTGAACAAGGGGCAAATCCCATCCCACAATATGATAAAACACAGTTTGAGGTTAATATCATATTCTAATAGAACTATAATCCCTTATTCTTTCTGGAGTCACTCCTGGGGAATCATCCCCCTTAATCCACTCAATCCCTCTTTGACCACTCCCATTCAAGGCCTCCTCCCTCAGCTGATTTTAGGTGCCCTGAAGTAATCAATGTCACCAACCAACTCTGAATCCCTTAAGGAAATGGGGGAAAGGGTACTGTCCTTAGGTGTGTCATTACTCCAGTCCCTTTTGGCGGGTCAATCAAAGGCACCTGGTGCTTGTCTTTGTCTAATCACTGCCCTAGTTATTTCAATGGACGTGTCATTCTTGTAGCTGAAGGAGAAGAACAACAAGGTATTGTTTTAGAATTTGATGGTTAGAGGGTTTCTCTTCCAGATTAGTCTAAAGGCTTCACAGTAGAGTAAATATTTAACAACCCGGGCTTGGTGGAGGGAGAGGGAAGAGGAGGGGTGGGATCTGCATTATTCACATTTTCTTCATCACTTTCTTAAGTCTAGACAATCAACAAAACAACTAACCAAGCTGAGCTTTGTAGTGGTTGATGATTTTTAAGATGGAAATGATCACGTGAAATAATTGAAAAATGAGCAAGAGCTGGTTTGTTTTGGCTCCAGTATACCTCAGGACTAGGATAATTTTAAAATGCTTTCTTAATATTTCTAATGGTGGGAGGGATGCAGGGAGATTTGTCTGCAACTTGCCTAGGGTCATACAGCAGGTATCAGAACCAGGATTTGAATTCAATAATACTTCTTGCAGAAATACAAAAGAAATACAAAAGGGTTTACACATAGTGAGTCTAGTGGACAGAGTTGGGTTTGGAACGTGGAAGATTTGGTCTATGTCCCAACTTTGACACATGCTGGCTGTCTGACTCTAGAGGTGGCTAGAGGTGTCAAACACTGGACCCTGGCCTCATTGTTATCCCTTACCCCTGAGTGGGAGTGCAGTAGAATCAGATTCAAATGAAATTGGGAAATATTTAATAAACTAAATAAAAATACAATAGAATATAGATAATGTTAATAAGAGGTTTTCTAAGTCAGCATGCAGCCAGAAAGGATCCTTATATACAATTTAATAATCCCTCCCTTTTTATTTGAGTTTGACCCCACTTTTCTAGGCAACTCCTTGAAACTATAATTTGCACAGAAGATGCTTTGGTGGAGAGAGTTTGTCATCGGGGTCAATTCCCATCACCCTTTGTAAGTAATATGGCACTGGTAAATTTTCATTGGCTAGTCTTGGGATCAGTTGTGCTTGATGAGCCTGCTTTTGGATGTGCTTAATGACATGGAATGAAGGGGCCTGGGTCTCCATTTCAGAGAAAGAACAGGTATTGTATGACTGTTTTCCTCTCTACTTAGTGGATAGTGATAAAAAGCTTTTCAGTTGGTTTCTGAACCAGAACTGAGGTCCCAATAACTTGACCATGTTCTCTTTTCTTACCAGCTGTGTTTAAGTGAGGAGGCAATAACTGCTGTGGGCCTCTAGGTGATGAGGAGAGTACCAATATTCTATTCTCTCATCCTAGGTTGACATGAAGCCATGAGCACATACTCATTCTGTTGCATCTGTCCCATCCATATCTATTCTTTCCCACCTTAGGTAAAGGAGTATTAGAAACTGAATAGACTAGCTTCTGGCCTTACAAGCTTTGAAAAGTCAAAAGAATACCTGGGGTCTAGGAACTGGAGTCCATGCCAGAGTTTATCAACAGTCAAACCAATTGGAGAGCAAAGCCCTAAGTAATCTGCCTGATTCAGCTCAGCTATTGATCAACACCAAGATGCTGGTTTCTTTAAGCAAGGGATCAACTTTTTCTATGGGCTTTACTATTATTTTTTAAATTAATTAATTAATTTTTAGTTTTCAACAATCAGTTTTATAAGATTTTGAGTTTTAAATTTCTCCCCCTCTTTCCTCTCCCCCAAGATGGTGTGCAATTTGATATAGGCCATACATGTGCAATCATGTTAAACATCTTTCCACATTAGTCATCTTGTAAAGAAGAATTAGAACCAAGGAGAAAGCTATACTGTTGTTTGGAAGTGAACTTGTTGGAGTGAGTGCTTTGTGGCAATCATTTTAAGCCTGAATATTCTCTCTACCCGGAAGCCCCCAGCTCTGTTCTTTCTATATCTTCTTAGTAAATATCCCTTTGATAGAAGGTTATTGATGGTAATGAATTAAATGATATTGAGGGCACTAATTGATGATATTGAAGAAATATTAACTGCCATTGGCAGAGAACACTTTAAAATGGGGTTAATCCCTATAAAGATTCCCTCAAATCCTTCAGTGGAAGTACCCCCAAAACCCTGATGGGGAGATGAGGCTACCTACCCTTAGACTCTGAAGAATAGACTCACTGGTGTCAGGGGTGAGTTAAGATAAGGATCCCCAGAGACTGTATAGCCTAAATTGACTATATTTAAAAGGGAAACAGCATTTGAGGTCATTAGAAGAGAAATTTTGCATCAGAACCTTGGTCACAAAGAAGAAATTAAGGGAAATAGGGAAAGCTCCTCAAGGTAAAAGAAGAATTTTCTATACCATCAATTTTTATTCTCACAGATTCCCAGAATCTCAGAGGTGGAAGATCTCATGGTGGCCTTCTGGTCTCATCTCTATTTAAACTCTCTGTCACCTCTGGGATCAAATAGAAACTCCTCTATTTGGTATTCAGAGCCCTTCTCACCTCCTCTTCTTCCACCTTAGACCTCTTCCACATCCTCTTTAATACAGTGATCCTAGCCTCCTTGCTATTCTATGAAAAGAAAGTCACTCCATCTCCGAATCGGGGCATTTTCTCTGGCTGGCCCCTATGCCTGGAATGCTTTCCCTCCTCGTATCTGCCTCCTGGTTTCCCCGGCTTCCTTCAAGTCCCAACCCAAATCCCATATTCTGCAGGAAGCCTCGCCCCCAGTCCCTCTTAACTTCTAGTGCCGTCCCTCTGCATATAAACAAGCTACATACAGGACTGATAAGAAATAATTATCTCCTATTTGTTTGCATGCTGTCCCCTCAATTAGATCGTGGTGAGCTCCTCAAGTGCAGGGATTATCTTTTGCCTTTCTTTTTATCTCCAGCACTTAGTGCTTGGCACATAGTAGGTACTTAATTTCTCATAATGTGCTAGCATAACTTTCCTGTAATTTGGTGAGGTCTATCTTTAAAACTCTATCTATCTTTCTATCTACATACACAGTATACACACATGCATATACACACATATGTATATGTATATACACACATATATACATATACGTATATATACATACGTAATCAACAATTACTACAAATAAATTATTCAGTCTAAAATGTCAGTAGAAAATTGTTAATGTCTGTAACAAATCTAGGATGAGAGAAAGTGATGTAGATTCTAATTTGCTGACAAATCAATGGTTTTTGGTGATTGAACTCTGCACTGAAGAAATGAAACAAAAAATCATTATGTTCATGCCAGATGTGAAGGACAAATCCACTGGGTTCTCAGGAGGTGTGAGACAGGAAAAAAAATTAGCAGTCAAGCTACACAGGGATAAAACTGAAATCAGCTTTTCTTTTGGAAACATGAGGTAACTCCCCAGACCTTTCAGAGATCATTACATTTCTGTCAAGGACCTGTTTGGATCCTAGGCCCCTTCATCTGTTCCCCTTAGGGTTGGGGTTATTAATGCATACAATAAATTGATAAGGAAATGGGCACTCCATTTAACTTACAGTCTTTTCCCTTCCCTTCTCAATTATTCAAAGGAAAACAAAGGCTCTGCTTTGCCAATCCTCCCCCCTGCTTTCTAGTGTCATATTTCAGAGAGCATTTTCAAAGGGAAGATTAGAGACCATTATTTTATCTCTAGATTGTGAATCTTTGCCTCCTATGATTAAAGGCTGATCCTTAAGAGATTGTTTTTGCAGGGACAGGCAGGGAAATATACAGTTTGACTTGTTCCTTACAAATTAAAGTGGTAGAGGAATAGAGAAAGGGTGTGGGACCTTCCTTGCACTTCCTGCTACTTCTGGGGCTATCTATATCCTTCTCCCACTTTCTGCTTTCTGTCTCAACACTACAGAACCTGCTGCTTCCTAGGACCACCCTCTTCCTCTAATTCTGGACCACCTGTGGGAAGAGAGTGAAAGAAAAGGAAGGAAATAGAAGAGGGGTGTGGGAAGAGAAAGCTTGGAAGGTTTCCTAATGTCACCTGTTAAGACCCCCATTTCTATTTCTCAGCACTCTTTGTGGCAAGAGGGCAAAATCAGTTGTATGATTCTTGGAGCAGCTCCCTTTTCTTTCTGCCAATACTATGATACTTGCCCATGCTAGACCAGTTGCAGGTATCTTTTATGAGGGGGAAGAGAGGGAGAGAAGGGTAAATTTCTCCACTTCCTCCTAAATCCCTAGTAGTTACCAGGTTCCTCATCCCCATTCTGTAACTGGTTCCACATGGTTAGCAGATTGGAACCAGTTACAGAATGTTTATGCATTAAAGTCTCTCCAAAGCACTTCCTTTATATGTCATCATGACTCTCCCAGAAACAGATTTGATTCTGCTGGAAGCAGGTTCTCCAGCTTCTTCCACATGCAGAACACTCACAAGTATTCTGTACATTTGCCAATTCCCTTTTATATGTAGCTATAACTATCAATCTATACTATCTCTATATCTATATCTAATTGGGCCCTATGTGTATATATACACATGTCTTTATACTCACATGCATGTGCACACATCTATACACACACAATTTACATGTGTGCATTACATATATAGGTCACATATCTACACATACAATATATGTTACTAAATGGTAAATGTACAATTAAGATCATTAGATGGTAAGCTCCTTCAGGGCATAGAATATATCTTATTTGATCTTTATATCTTCAATGTTTTGTTATAATAAGCATTTAATAAATTTTTGAAGAATTGAGTAGTTCCTTCAGGATGTACTCTACACTATGATTAATACTAAAGTTTAGGTGTCTTCTGTGTAGCATGGATATGTGTAGATTGGCCTCCAGGGGGTCCAGTCCTTGAAGGCTGCGCAGATTTTCCCAGCCTGGTTTCAGTCCATGTGATCATGTGGAAGTTTGGGATGAGCCTACTTCTGGCCATGATGACTCAAGAGTTTGCATTGTGGGATGTCAAAGATTCTCTATTTGGTTGCTGAAACTGGAAGAACTAATTACTTGGTGTTTGCAGAATTGGAACTGTGGGGCTCTATCCCTATATTGATATTTTTCCTTTGCACCTTCAAGTGAGGCAAGATTACTTTGGTATTAACTATTCTGACTCTAGCTGGCCAGTGGTGGCCTTGAGCACATGACCACTTCTGTCTCCTTTGTGTTTACTTCTCTGAGTAGTAAGAGCAACCTTGAGTCAGATATCATTGATCATTACACTAATCTTTATGGTATGGTTGTTGCTATGCAAATTGACCTCTTTGTTTTACTCAATTCACTCTGCATCCGTTCATCCGAATCTTCCCAGGTTTCTCTGAAGCTATCCTTTTAATGATTTCTTATGGTACAATAATATTCCATTATATTCATACATCATATTTTTAAGCCATTCCTCAATGGATAAATACTTCCCTGCCCCAGTTCTTTTCTTCAACATAAAGAACTACTATAAATATTTTAGTACATATGGTTCCTTTCCCACTTTCTTTGATCTAGTTGAGGTATGAGTCTACTAATGATATTGCTGGCTCAAAGGGTAAGTTTAGTAATTTTTGAAAAATACAGCTAGGTCTCAGTCCTTGAAGATGTGTACAATGTGTACGATGACTCCTGTGTGGTGCTTGCATTATCTGAATTAGCATTATCTGATGGCTTAATTATATATAAAATACGGTAATTTGTTCCAACCCAATGGAAATATGCAATGAAAATTCAAATAATTGACCATTTGGGGACTCATTATTCTCCCTAATTGGGACTTAGTTGTAGTTCCAAATAGATTTCCAGAACCTGCAGAACCAGAATGGTTGAATCAATTCACAGCTCCACCAACAGGGCATCAATAAGCCTCACTTCTAGTAACTTCTTCAATGATTTTGATTTTTGTCAGTCTGATAGGTATGAAGTTGAATCTCATGGTGATGTGCTTGGCACAACACATAATAAGCACTTCATAAATGCTTGTTGACTGGCACTTGTTTCAATTTGCATTTCTCTAATTATGAATGATTTGTAACCTTTTTTCATATTGCTTCTGATTACTTGGGTTGGATTTCTTCTTTCGAGAACTCTGTTCATATCCTTTGACCTTCATCTATTGGCTTGAGTTACATTGTTGAGACCGATGGTATAGAGTTATTGTTGCTGTTGTCCTCTGTTTGTTTTTTGTTTTTTTGTTTTTTGTTGAGGCGATCAGGGTTAAGTGACTTGTCCAAGGTCACACAGCTAGTAAGTGTCAAGTGTCTGAGCTCAGATTTGAACTCAGGTCCTCCTGACTCCAAAGCTGGAGCTTTATCCACTGTGCCACCTAGCTGCCCCTTTTGTCCTCTGTTTTTGAAGAGAACCATGACATCAGGAAGGTGATGCCATGATTTGCAAGTGAACTGAATTTAAGTGAGGGAAGACTGTGCAAAGTCACCAGCCTCACTTTCTCCTCTGGAGCCATCTGGGTCCAGTTAGTTGCAAGATATAGATCAGGACAACTGGGGATGGCCCCCATAGAGTTGAGGATTTGAGGAACTTAGATTTAAATCTAGTAGGGACCTCATAGGTTATACTCATTTTTACAGGTGAGGAAACTGAGGCCTTGTGAATTTAAGTGACTTGCCCAATATCACGTAGGTAATAATCACTAGTAGTACAACCATTGATCTTTCCGTGATATCGTGCACATACAATGCATCTGGTTGCCACGTAACTCCAGGTCTCTTAGCAACAGTGACTAGTCATTGGACATCTAGGGGCATCTGTCAACGTCAGGAACATATCAAGCCACCATCAATTTCCCAGAACATCTCTGCTTGGCCACTGTAACTCTTTCAGACATATTTGGCTATTCCAAAATTATTGGTTGACTTGCCACTATCTAAGGGCCTCTGTATTATACATGGTCAAGAGTTACAAAGGCAGGAGATAGCATAATACCTGTTTTTAGGGTGAAAGCAGCTAGAGGAACTAAATTTAAAGAGATTTTTTTTTTTGTATGACTGGGTTCACTAAAGCAAGAATATTAAACACATTGTACATGGGAATATGTTGTAGGTGTGCTAACTGATAAAGGTAACTTTATTCTTATGCAAATAGGGAAAGATATTGTAAGAAAGATTTTTTAGAGGTCTATGCTAATGACCTTCAATTTAAAATTCAATTCCTCTATTATGAATGCAAATTTTATAAATCATTATAAAATATCCTAATGAGAAATTACCTGGGCTGAGAGTCAGGGGTAATAATTTTTTACTTCAATAGGATTTAAGTGAATATTTTATATTGGTGATAGATATATGGAAATGTAATAGGAAGATCCTAATGGCTCTCAGAGGAGGCATCCAGTCTTTTTTGTGAACATTCAGTTCTCCATAACAAAAATACTTTGAATTTGTATGATGCCTTTTCTCTGAAGACAAAAGGGTTTCTTAGAAATAACTTCATTTGGTTGCTCAGAGGTTGTCTGATGTAGTGGTAGCAGTCAGGTCTTGAAAACACTATGACCAAGGTTTGAATCCTCCCTCTGACAATATGCAGGCTAAAGGACCCTGGCCAAATCACTTAACCTTTAAGTGTCCTAACAACTCTAGGACTATAAGCTGCAGAGAAGATTCTGACCTGCATTGGGAGCGGGAGCCTATACCAATGAAATCATTGGTCCTGTCAACAAAATAAAAACTTACTGAATGAGAGAAGACTTTATTTTCCTTTTATAGCTGGGAAAGCTAAGATGTTTTATGTTTAAATTCACAGTGAATCAATGACCAAACAAGTTAGAGATGGAATTTCTTTATTTCAATCCAGTTATCTGTCATTTTAACTAAACTTTTACATATGTTCTCCATTAACTACAAAGGAGTTTATCTTTTTCTACTATTAAGTTTTCTTATTTGGTTTTATCAAAGAATAAACTGCAAAAATATTTCTCAAATAAAAAAAAAGATTTGAATCACAGGTAAGGTTACATAAGGGAAAGTTCAGAACACTGGCTCCATGTTCACATTGGAACTGTATTTCCCATGGTTTTCTAGTCTCCAAGGACCCCCTAGCAGTCAGTCAATTCATCAAAAAGAATTTATTAAATGCTTGCTATATGCTGAGTACTCTACTAAATACTTGTTTTGGAGTGACTGATACAAGGTGTGCTGATAAAAGTTTAATAACCAGGTCTGCAAAAATGTATACAGGACACACTTTTAAATTTAACTTGTGTTATCAACATTTTTCATCACTTTTTAAAGTCTGAGAATGAACAAAACAATAAATCAAGCCCTGATTTATAGCATTTGAGAGTTTCCAATGTGTAAAGGCTGACATTGAAAATTTAACAATTGGCTTTCCTGAGCGGGTAAGAGCTAGTTCTAGTATACCCTTGTACATAGTCCATTGCCACTGTTTGGGGAAGACTAGTGTCCCCTGCTCCCCACACCTCCAGAACTCAGGTGTTCCTGACTCCAGGCCCAGTGCTCTAGCCACTGAGTCATCTAGCCTTCCAAAATAGGTAGATAATGATGTATTCGTGTTGTTGTTCAAACACGACTGACTCTTTATGACTCCACGGATCATACTGTCCATGGGATTTTCTTGGTGAAATGCTGGAGTGGTTTGCCATTTCCTTCTCCAGCTCATTTTTACAGATGAGGAAACCGAGGCAAACAGGGTTAAGTGACTTGCCCAGGGCCACACAGCTAGTGAGTATCTAAGGCTAAATTTGAACTCAGGAAGATGAGTCTTCCTGACTCCAGTCTAACACTGTATCTACACTGTACCACCTAATTGCCCTTTAAACATTTATTATGTACCTACTAAAGTCAGCCAGTGTAGCTGTGGGAATACAATTAATAAAAATAAAGATAGTCCTTACTCTCAAGAAATTTACAGTCCAATCAAGGAGTAGCGAACTTTTGGCCTCAAAGGCCACATATGGCCCTCTAGGTCCTCAGGTGTGGCCCTTTGACTGAATCCAAACTTCACAGAACAAATCCCCTTAATAAAAAGATTAGATTAGATTCTAATCAAATATAAAGACTTTCTTTTTGTTCATCTTTGCCTGTTAGCTTCCCTCACTTCCTTTAAGACCACCCAAATCTCATCTTCTCCAGGAGGCCATTTCTAGTCTTCCCAGCTGCTCATGCCTTCCCTCTGAGATTATTTTCCATTCACATGTTATAGATATTGGGAATCTGAATGACTGGAACAGGTTTGTTCTCTCTGTTTATTTACTCCTTGAATGAATGATCTAGCTTTTTGGCATTAATGTTCTACATCTGGTTCTGGTTTTTTGCTTCCATAGTTACTCCATTATTTTTCATCCATTATAGGTAAAAAGGATGGTTTGTTTTGTTTTTAGCAATCAAATGTATTCTATGATTTTGTATTCTAGTTTCTATATGCACTATTATTATTTGTTGCCCCAAAGTGGTTTGGTTGATTGAAGAAACTAGGAAATACTATTCTGGAGAAGAGAAAATGTGGGAATGTCATGATAGCTGCCTTCAAGTATTTGAAGGGCTCTCAAGAGGAAGAACAAGCTTATTCTGTATAGTCCCAAGGGGCTGAACTAGGAGCAAATGATAGAAGTTGAAAAGGGGAAAATTTTTGGCTTGATGTATGGGAAAATCTAAAACAATTAGAGTTATCCCAAAGTGGAATGGCTTGCCTTGGGCAAGCCTCATCATTGGGGGAATCTAAGCAAAGGTTGAATAATCAAACACTTGTTGAGTATGTTGTAGTGGTGGTGATTTTTATTTATTTTTTGTGTGTTTGTTTTTGCTAGGCAATGGGGTTAAGTGACTTGCCTAGGGTCACACAACTAGTAAGTGTCAAATGTCTTGAGGCTGAATTTGAACTCAGGTCCTCCTGCTTCCAGGGCCAGTGCTCTATCCATTGCACCACCTAGCTGCCCCTGAGGTTATTTTTAGAGGTATGGCCTAGATTAGGTAACTGTTCCTTCCAACTTTAACATTAGGTGATTCTGTACGTGTGTGTGAGGCATGTTACAGGCTATATGTGAGGCATGTTACAGGCTATATTTGAGTCATTACACTTTAGGAGAGGAGGAAATAATGTGTGGGGGCGAAGTTCAAGGTATGAGTTTTTACTCTCAGCTCTAAAGGGCACAAGAAATCCCAGACCAGTTTGCTAACACTCCTGACCCTTTTGTTCTCAATCCGGTTTAGGAGGTATTTCAAAGGAATGATTACTTTGTCCGATATTTAAATATATTTTGGTGGACTTAGGTTACTCTGGAGTCATGGATGTCTTAATTTTAGCATAGGTTATACCCATACATCACAGTGAGATGTATCCCTCTCCCCAACTCTTATCCCTCCCAGCTATGGCTGGGAAAGTTAAGTAAAACTTCAGTAAAAGTTAAGTAAAACAAATGAACACAGCCACTGAATATGGGAGCACAGTTATCCCTTCCACATTGTAACTTTCCCTGTTTCCCCACCGTGGTTTTGATATATTACCAGCTGGCATAAGAAATAAAATGTTTTTTTGGGGGGGAGTTTTGTGGAAGTTACAGACAAGACATGAAGGCAGCTGATGACGCAGAGCCTATGACCAAATACTTAACCCAAATTTTACAATAAGGTACTGCAAATACCCAATAAAAGAAAATGAAAAAAATTCAGACTTCTTTGGTACAAAGGGAGGGCCAAAAAATTTCACAGACTTCCCAGGTTACAGGGGTGCTATGTCCTTAACCCCCATGATGTGGAAGGGATAATTGTAGAGTGTTAGACACGCAGTCAGACACCTTTTCATTGGAAAGGTAAAAGGTCATTTTTTCCCTCTCTTCTCTGGGATACAAATTAGAAATCATAATTGTATAGAATATGGCCTAATTCTATTCATTCATGAATTTAATCATTACAATTCATTCATTCATTCTTTCATTCATTAACTTATTAGAACAAACCTGTGATGTCATTGTTTCAGTGATATAAGTAACTCCCAGTGAAAAAATTCACCTCTCTGCCATTAGAGATCTGCAATTTGTGATGTTAGATGGGGCATTGATAAATTAAATGACTTGCCCAGGGTCACACAGATGGTAGGTACCAGAGGCAGGTACCAGGTCTTTCTGACTCAAATTCTAGCTCATTATCCACCCTATCCTCTTAGCTTTATTCTCTTCAAATTAGGACATTTAATTCTAAAGGCACTAGCTCAGGAGTGGGGAACCTGTGGCCTTGAGACCACAGGTGGGCTTCTAGGTCCTCAAGTGTGGCTGTTTGACTGAATCCAGACTTCACAGAACAAATCCCCTTAAGCGGTAAGTTTGGATTCGGTCAAAGGGCTACACTTGAGGACCTAGAGGGCCACATGTGGCCTCCAGGCTGTAGATTCCCCACTTCTGTATTAGCTGTATGATTTTGGGCAAGTCATTTAACCATGTTTGCCTCAGTTTCCTCATCTATAAAATGAGCTGGAGAAGGAAATGGCTAGCCACTCTAGTATCTTTCCCAAGAAAACCGCAAATAGGGTCATGAAGAGTCAGACATGACTGCAATGACAACAGAATTCTAAAAAAATCTAATTTAGGCTTTATATCTGGTATTTACAGGGATGGTTCTAAATCAAGCTCTGTCAATAGACTTACATAAGGAGCAAACGTTTGTTGAAGGAGCTAGAAAGGATGGCGGGAAGGTAGTCTAAACAATTGGAGGCTGAGCAGCATTAGAAGTGAGTATGGTTGGTGTGAGTACTTCCTTAAATGGAAATTCCAGGAAGAAACTCATCAATTGGAGGAGGAAGCTGATGGGGTGAACACACTGCCTGTCTGAGAAAGCCACTGGGGCAGAGGTGCAAAGGTATTCTGAGAGTTTGAGGTTCGAAGTAAGCTTCAGCTAGCCAGCCCAGACATTTCATATTACCTTCCCTCACACACTCGACATTGCCGTTAAAATGGCTCTACTTTTTGTCTGTCATGCTCAGGATTCCATCTTTCTTTACCACGCCTTTGTGCTGAGTTGTCCCCATGCCTGGAATGCTCTCCCTCCTCACCTCCACCTTTTAGAAGCTATAGCATCCTTCAAAGCTTTCAGCTCAGTCACTAATCCTACATGAAGCCTTTCCTGATGCCCTCCATTCATAGAACCTTTCCCAAAATGAAAATAATTTCCTAGAGATGATTTCATTGTGGTCATTGAATATTCAGTGCCTATCACCATTCCTGGCACCAAGTAGGTGCTTAATAAATGCTTATAAATTGATTGCTTGGACTATGGGATAATATTTATAAAGACATACAGTTTCTGGAGCATAGTAGGCACTTAACAAATGCTTGTTCCCTTCCTTTCTCTTCCTTTGGCTACGGACTCATTGGCTGTCAGTGTTAAGAAGAGACATCCTTTTTTTAAACCTGTGTCCATCCAGTGCTTCATGCCAGTAAGAAGCACGTGGATTTTGATTCCATGAGGATGGTTTTTGAATAGTAGCTGGACTGTGATGAAAGGCTTCTTGTTTATCCTTAATGGAAAAACAGGAAAGATTATTGTGTAAGAAATGTTTATAATAAGAGGTAGTACCAGCAGGCATTCTCTTACATGCACTTATATTTCCCGAAGGCATTGTTTTAAAGATCCAGCTGGGCCATTTGGGATATTTCTTCTTCATAGACACTTGGTCAATTAGTCAATTCAAGGTTAGACTTTTGGATTCAATTCAATTCACCAAACACATAATGAGTACCTAGATCAAATAAGAAAAATCTACATATAGCACTTTGCCAAGTTGAAAGTGCTGTGAAAATATCTATTTGTTATTATTACCATTGTTCTGTCTTTTTGGAGGGTGGGGGAAGGAAGAGTTCAGCCTGAAAGGTCCAAGGACAAATTATTATCCTGCTATACCTCTATGTATAATGTTTTGCAGACTATTTGGAAAGCAGAGGAATTGTTTCCTTTTTGTAACTAAATAAGAGGATTGGGACTGTGATCTAATCTTTTATAGACTCCTGAAAGGGTGGGGTTCACTCCACTCTAAACACAAAAAAGGCATAGAAAGTAGATTTTTCAACTGAATCAAATATGTGAACAAAGTGAAAACAAGTCCCGGACATCTCTAGGCAATCAATCCAAAGTATGAACTAGATGTGAACCTCGCCACCAGTTTATTCTGCGCAGGAGATACTTTTGATTCGGTTGAAAGAAGCAGACACATCTCTAGGGTTATGGTTCAATATGACAAGCTGGCTCTGAAGGTGACATTCTAGCAACTGCTTTGGGAGATTGAAGTACCTTGAGGAAGTAGACAATTGCTGCATTAGAGGGCTACGAGGTAGGAACATGAGACCAGAGGGAATCCCCCCTCATACACATACATTGACCAGGTATGACCTTGTGAATTTTGAAAAGTCAAAAGAACTGGAATTCCTATGAGCCTTGGTACTGGTGCCCACTGGAGCCATGTATCAATTTCCCACACAGCAGCAGCAGCTGATGGTATCTTCTGATTTGACAACTGAGAGACTCACTGAAGATAAACTATATGCACTAAGGAAAGGCAACTTCAAGATACTGCAAAAGGATACTACTGACCCTCAGAGCCCAGAAAAGAGTTACACCTAAGGGGAACTTCCATCTGGATTACACAAAGGGAGAAAAGGGCTTCTAATAATTAGTTTTCTAATTTTTAACTCATTTCTCCCCAGGACCTTGTGTGTACAAAGGGAGAAGTCATTTCTGATTGGAGAGGGTGACGTTTTCATAATAACTCTCCCTACTTAGTAAATATCCCCTTTAAGTTTGATTAGCCAAAATGGGGAGCCTGCAGAATGGCAATTCATTAATGACGTTTCTAGAGATTCCCATAAACCCTCAGGGTTTCCCCATAGAACCTGTAGGGGAGAAATTGTCAGCTACTTTCTGGGGCCTTAACTTGACAGTACAAGTGAGAGATGGGAAGTATTTGGGGGTAGGAGTTTTATTATATCCTTCCAAGAGCATCTTTGTGACAACCCCAAAAGCTGACAAGATGATAGGCATGACATGCACCCTTATCCTCTTCCTCTTTTCATTTTTCTACTGTCTCCATATTTTGAAAGCTTTTCATATCGTGTCTTTTGAAGATGGAGTGTTCAGGGTGGTGATATCTATTAAAATACTGTTAAATTTTTAATGGGTCAATATTATGTCTAGGACTCTGGGTGTTTATGGATAACAGTTCTCTCTGTCGTGATGCTCTGGTTTGAGTAGAGTTTAGTTAGTTAGTTCTCAGGGATATTTTGAGGTAAGCATTTGTCATCCAGCAATTCATTGTCTTTGTTAATTAATGAATAGTGAATTTTGGTGCATAATTTTCATCACCTGATCATAGCTTCCTAGCTATTTGGTATACTGATGTATATAAAGACTTCTCCTCCTCTTCCCTCTCCTCTTTCTTCTTCTCTTCCAAAAACAAAATGAAAAAAAGAACTATTCCATACCCTCAAAGACCTTATATCGTGCCATCAAAATATGTGTACATAGATAAATATATATATAAGATTTGAAAAGGGAGACAGTACTGACCATCAAGAGAAACTTCAGAAAGACACAATACCTACTCTGAAACTTGAGGGAATGTTAAGATTCTGAGAAGGGAACATGTTAAGGAGGGGTTATGGTCTAGGTGACTTGGGTAAATGCATTGAGGCAAAACATGCAATACCTTGTGCGGGTCCATCCAATTTGACTGGAACGCAGAGTTTTTGAAAGGGAGTAGCATGAACCAAATATGAAAATATAGGTGGTAGTCAGTTTGTGGAGGTCTTTAAATGCCAAACCTAGGATGTTATACTTTATCTTATAGGCAATGGAGAACCTCCAAAAGCTTTTGATTGGGAAAATGACATAAGCCTTAGAAAAATGATTTTGACTGTTTTGTAAAAAATGATTTGGAGAGCAGATGACCTGAGAGCATGGAGATCAATTAGGGGATTATTTATACTAATCTGGGCCAGTGGCAATGAAAGCCTGAGTTGAGGTAGTGGCTGTCTGAATGTGGAGAAGGTAAGGGATTGAATAGGTGTTTCAATGAGACCTGTTACACTAAGATTGAAGTTGGGCAGAAACAGGGAAGTCTGGTCTGAGAAGTGATTTTAGTGAGAAATTAAACATCTCACTGAGGCACGCCACCTCTTACTACAGGACCTTGGCTTTGTCTGAAGAGGTGGATATCATTGCAATATTGGCAATAGGAAATGGTGCCTCTCTTCAGCAGTATTTGATTAAAACTTTGCACCTTCTGGCTGAAAGCAGCTGTAAACTCTTGCTAACAAGTTGTTGGAATTGGAAGAGCTGAGCTGATAGACACTTGATTAGGATTAGGAACAGGGCCAGAGCCATGGAGCAGCACAGGTGGCTACTCAGGACAGCATAATTGAGGCCATCCACAGTAGTGTTGCAGTGGAGGGGGCTTCCCCAGCTGCTACAGATTAGGATGCTGAGCACTCACAGGAGAGTGCAAGGGGCCAGCCATGAATAAGAATGGAAAAGCAAGATGGCTCTAGGCTTTACTGTTTGATCAAAGACCTTGCCACTCACTAGGATCAGATTCTTAGATGAAGACATAAATGGGCACCCAGATTTATATGTATGTTTGTTTGTGTGTATGCTTTGCATGTAAGATGTATATGTCCACATGAATTGTCTAAATGTAGTTCTTGACAGGCATTTAACAAATACCTGTGGGATCTTGCCCATTTCTCTCCAAGCAAGGCTGCAATTCCTAACTTGAGGGGAACAGGAAAAGGGCAGTGGTTGCGTGCCTGCTCCATCCCTACCCTAATTGCAGGAAGGTTATTGGGTTACAATTATATTTACTTCCCTCCTTCCGATATTGCTGGTCTAGGGGTATGATGTAGGCAACAAGGGGGCATAGCAGATAGAGTGCTGGGCCTCGAGACAGGAATTCATCTTCCTGAGTTCAAATCTGGCCTCTGACACTTATGAGCTGTGTGATCCTGGGTAAGTCACTTAACCCTGTTTGCCTCAGTTTCTTCATCTGTAAAATGAGCTGGAGAAGGAAATGGCAAACCACTCCAGTACTTTTACCAAGAAAACTCCAAATGAAGTCATGAAGGGTCAGACTCAACTGAAAACTACTGAAACAGGGCATGATAGGTTCAGAACAAAAACAGCTTTCCTGGTAGCTGGTCCTTAATTTATAGTTGCCAGTTAGACTCCTTCCCATCTAACACTAACTACACAAAAGACCATCACAAATAGTGAAGAGTGAGCCAACTAAATTTTCCAATTAAATACAAAAAGAAATTTGAGGAGTTACACATAAAAATGCAAAGCTTAAAACTGCCCTAAGACTTTGGGAATATCCAATATACTAGAAAATATACAGAATAAATGAATTCTCCTGCTGGGAGAGATATATCTCAGTGTATACCAAGAAGGAAGGAGACCCTGATTTTACCCAAAGGGAAAATCTCCAAAGTCTCTAAGGAGGAGCAGGCTGGAAATCTAGGGCATGTTGAGGCTCCCTCTATGTGTTTGCACCTTCCAAAGTATCTCTACTCCCTGGAGGTGGTCTTGGAGGACATCTGGAACCATTCACAACTCTTGGAGAAGGATAAATGTTTTTCTCCTCCAACCTCTCTCACCAACTCTGCCCTCACACAGCCATATAACACTCCATCAGCATTCTTTCCACCAAATGAAGAGTGTCTTTTTGTATATACAACATGAAAAATGCCTCAAGCTTGGTAGGAAATCTGGTGTGTGTGTGTGTGTGTGTGTGTGTGTGTGTGTGTGTGTGTTTATGTGCGTGTGTGTTTTGAGGATTGCGTGGAGAGGGAAACTCACAACCAGATCAATGAAGAGAGAATGAGAATCAGCATGCATGAAAATTTCTGGTCTTTTATATATGGGTGATTTAGAAGCCCATGTTACTGATTCTCTTGTTCCTCATTGGTTTGTCCCAGTGGGGACAAACTTAACAACTTTGGTAATAAAATAGTATAAATTATAAGTTATAGGATCTTGTGGCACTCTGAACTGAAAGTTATACGCTCGATCAATCACTCACTCATCAACAAAAAAAGCATTTCTTCACTGCCTCCTATGTGTCATACACTCTGCTAAGTGCTGAGGGTTCAAAGACAAAAATGAACCATCACAGCTCTCAGAAAACTTGTGCTCTCTAAGAAGAAACAACGTGTATAGGTTATAAAAACAAATCCAGACAAGGAGATTTTTTTTTGGAGGGAGGGATAAGCAATAACTAGCAGCTGGGAGAAACAAGAAAGGATTCATGTGGGACATTATGTATGACCTGAGCTTTGATGGAAGCTAGGAATTCTGAGGTGGATGTAAGGAAGGAGTATGTTACAAGTATGGCAGTCAATGTGTGTAAAGGCATGGGTCCAGGAGGTGGAATGTATTTATAGTAATAGAAATATATTACATGATATTCAATATTATATAACATAATATAGATATATGACAGAATAATATAGTATGTGTATGTATATATATCACACATATAATTGGAAACAACTACTAAATAATATTCATAGAAACATAGAAACTCAGGGTTTTGAAGGAACTACAAATATATAATTATATTAAAATGTTTTCTAATAGAAATATATCACATATCATAACATATATTTGTATACAATTTAAGTGTCCTAGAAGTCTTGATATAGTTTAAACAATTAAAATAAATCTTGGAGTAGTTTTAAGCTACCAAAACTTTGCTAACTTCAAGGTGTTCTAAGACTTTTGAGATACCCTGTATTTCTACATGACATCATGTATTCTGTGTTATATCACAAATGCAGATAAAATATATAATATATTATAATTATATATAATTATTCTCCAAAATTATATAATAGGTTATATTATATATAATCATATAATAGATAATAATCTATTGTATTATACATAATATACATTACATATTACATTGCTGTACAAACACCCACATATAGAGTATGTATATAATCAGAAATAATGGATATACGTATGGAATCAATAGAAATAATTTTCATCTATGTGTTTATTGCTAAGTTGCTTTAGCACTGGGAATCCAGAGGAACAGGGTGGTATATTTACACTTAGCTTTAGGGGAAAGTGATAAGTATGAGCCTGAAGGAGATACTGCCCTCTCTCTCCTTGCCATATTCTGCTTTGCAGATGGCAGGGTGCCAGGTCAGCAGAGCAGCAATCTCAATGGGGACCTGACTGTTCATAGAAAAAGTTTATCTCCTTTGGTTACTTTCCAAGATTGGAAAGCCACTGTTATAGGTGAACTTGACCTCTTGTTTCATGCTTCTAGCAGTCATGGAGCCTTGTAATTATGGCCATGTCTTGGTACTGCAGGGGTAGCCGCCCTTTCTACTACCAGCCCTGACAATCATTACTGAAGATGGTTAGTGTGTCAACTTTCAAATGAGCTTTTTTTCTTTAAAGTGGAAATCACAATGCCAAGTCCATTTGTGGCTTCCTTTTAAGTTAACTGGTCAAATTCAATCAAGAGTTAAAGTTGAGGTTTGGGGGATTAACAGAGGATTTAATTTATCCATATTATCCCTTCCTTCTTTGCCCATGAATAACTGTACTTGAAGTAAAGAATACTGGATTTGGAGTCAGCAGATGTGGGTGTGAATCCTAGTTCTGTCTCTTGCTAACTCTGTGACCCTAAGCAAATCACTGATATTAGCTGAGTCTCAGTTTCCTCATCTGTAAAATGAAAGTGTAGGACTGGGTGACTTCCAAGGTCTTTTTCACTCCTAGAACTATGATTTTATGATATTAAATAAAGTGAAACAAACACTAGTCACAAAAATTAGTAAACTCTGATGCCTGGCATAGGAATTGAATATTCTAGTTAATAAAATTTTTTGAAGAATTCTGGTTAATAATGTAGCATACACACATCATTGGTTTTCAAGTGATATAATATAACCAAATTCATTTAACACTAAAGTGATTTAAACCCCCTCTCCCCAACATTTCAACTTTTTATGAATGATTCAGAAGATGCTTTGGTACCTTACAATGAGTACCAATTTTTATCATGGCATGCTTATTGGTCTTGGAATCTCAGGCAGCTTGGTGATATAGTGGATAGAGTGCTGGGCCTGGAGTCAGGAATGCCTGAGTTCAAATCCAGCCTCATATACTTACTAGCTGTAAGACCTGGAGAAAGTCTCTTTTCCTGATTTGCCTCAGTTTCTTCATCTGTAAAATAAGCTGGAGAAGGAAACCATAAACCACTCCAGTATCTTTGCCAAGAAAACCCCAAATGAGGTCAAAAAGAATCAGATGAGATTGAAAAATATCTAAACAACAACTTGGAATCTGAAGACCTGAGTTTTAAAAAGTTCTGGCTCTGTTGGTTGCTAGCTGTATGATCTTGGGCAAGCCATTTCTCTTCTCTGACTTCTAGTAAATGAGAGGGCTGGACCCTCCATGTTCCCATTTATCCCGAACATTATGTGACTCTATGCTTTAGAGATGTGCAGGGATGATAGTTATTAGTATTTTGGTAGAGAAATATGCCAGACAAGTCAACTTCTTCCATATACTTGAGAGTTGTGCGACAAGTCATCTAACTTCTCTGTATCTCAGTTTCCTCATCTGTAAAATGGAAATAATCCCTATAATACCTACATCACAGGATTGTCATGAAGATCTAATGAGATAATATTGGTAAAGCATTTTGCAAACCTTAAAGTGCTGGATAAATGGCAGATATTGTTATTATTATTATTGTTAACATCCCCAGTGCAATCATGATTCTAGTCTATCCTATCCTCTTCTCCTCAGTTGGTACAACACTGCCCTGGAGAAATCTCCATCTTGAGCTGGTCTTCTCCTGATTGGTGTCTCACTTTCTGGTGCCATCTTTTTAAGAAGGACTCAAGCCATATTTTGTCTCACTAATGCCTGGACTTTTTTTTGGGCAGACTTCTTCTTCTTGATTGCTGCAAGGTCTTCTTTCCTCCCACCCTCCCTCCTTTTTCAGTTCCCTTTTATGGACTGTCTGCCTCCATTAGAATTTAAGCTTCTTGAGGGAATGGCTCTGTTGTTTGCTTGCTCTTAGCATCGTGCCTGGCATATAGTAAGCACTTGAGTTATCCACCTATCTTTATTGTTGTTATTTTTATTACTGCTACTACAACAAAGTCTCCCTGTCACCTGCTTTCAAAGGTGTTTAGTTCATATCTATCATCTTCCTAAATTTGGAGAAACATTAATCTGGTCGCAGGCATGGCTAGCATCACATAGCAGTGATGGCTATCCCTGCTGTGATGAGTTTAGTTTGTAATGGGAAGAAATGTGTTTAACTTCAGACCTTAATCAGCTACATTTTGAGTTTGCTTTGGAGCACAGTGTAAAATTGCTCTGTCTTTCTGGCCATCTAAGCATTTTCCCCTTTGCCATCTGGCTTCCTGGGGAGACAGTTAACTACTAAGCTACCGTGTTTGGTTATAGCAAACTTTGGGTTTTGGTGGAATGGTGCCAACTCCTGTATATTCTGGTCCAATAGCCTGGAAGTAATCTGGGAGAAAGTGTTGGGTTCTGGCATCCACATAATGCTCAGTAACATGATTGACATCATTCAACCAATACAGAAAATCCACTGTTTTTATACATTACATTTTGAAAATTCTTATATTGCACCATTTATTCCATTTATTATAATCTTTTTCTCTTTTTATTTTTTTTTGGCATCATCCTGTATTTGAGCAAGGCACACTTGCCATCTATTTCCAGAGATGGTTTGGACAACTTCTTAGAAACCCTGCCCACTCATTTGATATCTGTCCATTATTTCCTGGTCAGTGAGGCTGACCTCAGCAACAGTTGGAGGGCATCAGGGTTTGGAATGTGCTGTCTGATCTGGGCAAAACACCAGGATAAAACCAACTGAAGAACCTTGAAGCCTCTTTATAGAGCAAAGCCTGAATGCAGCCCTCAGGCTTGGCTGTGCAAAAATGGCACTTTGACAGCGTACCGATTTCAGGAATCTGAGCAATTAAAAGTTTCCTTTCAGGTTCGATACCGTAGTCAGGCACCGATTAAGGCCTACCATCCAGAAAGTGGACTGAGCATCCAAGAAGGCCTACCATCCAGAAAGTGAACTGAGTGTCCAAGAAGGCCTATCCAGAAAGTGGACTGAGCATCCCAGAA
>NW_020943070.1:19791632-19877596 GCF_900497805.2 Vombatus ursinus | reverse complement strand
GAGTGTCCAAGAAGGCCTATCCAGAAAGTGGACTGAGCATCCCAGAAGGCCTACCATCCAGAAAGTGGACTGAGTGTCCAAGAAAGTGGTTGCCCACAACTAAGAATTTAACTAAAAATAGAAGATAAAACAAAAGAGCACATGAATCATTGTTCTTCTTAATACTGATAGTATCCGCCATTATCTTTTACCTATATGTTTCATAAGACACCTCCAACCCAAGAGGCACCATTTTCTAGATTCTTTCCTACTCTCCCTAACTACTAGTGACCTCCCTCCCAAATTACCTGGTGTTTAACTAATTTGTAGGATTTTTTTATACGTATGTTATGTATGTATGTTAATTTGTATGGGAGCAGCTAGAGGGTGAAATGAATAGAGTGCTGGCCTGGAGTCAGGAAAACCTGAATTCAAATCCAGCCTCAGACACTTATTGGTTGTGAGACCCTGGGCAAATTACTTAATTCTGCTTGCCTCACTTTGCTCATCTGTAAAATAGGCTGGCCAAAGAAATGGCAAAATACTCCAGTATCTTTGCCAAGAAAACCACCAAAAATGGTTACAGAGAGTTGGAGATGACTGAAAAACACCTGAACAAAATAGATTTGTATTTATTCATCATATATTTCTGCTCTATATACTCACATATTTGCTCACTTTATCTCCTTAGCTCATTGCAAGTATGGATTGTTTCATTTCTTGTACTTATATCCCCTGAATCCAGGACAGTGCTTAGAATGTAATGGGCACTCAATAAATATGAGCTGATTGATTGATATATGCATTGGCAGATGAGTTTTATAGTTTGTCCACCCAATTGTCTGGACAATAGCCATTCATTATCCACTTGGCTTTTCCTATATATGGAAAGAAGAAACTCTTTTAGAGTGGTTGGAATGGCTCTGGCTCTGGCTATACACACACACACACACATACACATATATATGTATATACGCACATATACATGTATGCACATATGTATGGCTAGATCTATACATCTATAGATAGATATAGATCTATATCTATCAGGCCATAGCCAAGTACATGTGTATATGTGTATACATACACACATATATGAACATAGACAGCTATAAATACATAGATAAATAGAGATAGATCAGACATGTGATTTCATGGGTATGGGGAAACTCACAGTGAGAAAACTCCCCTCACCACAAGGTTTTTTGGCAACTGTTCTGCAGCTTATAATCTTATTGTAGCAGAGGTTAAGGGAATTGCTTAGGGATGCTGAACCAGTATGTGATCAGAGGCAGGACAGATGAGGAACTGAAGTAAGGAGTGGTAAATAACTTGCCCAGGGTCACTGGATTTGAACTCATGAAGTTGAGCCTTCCTGATCCCAAGTGAAGCGCTCTATCCACTGCACCACCTCACTGCCCTGGGTACCTTTGGCCTCCTAGGCCCGCTGTTCTTTCTGGGAAACAAATGGTGGAAGGATTCCATGAAGAGCCCAATTTTCTATGACCCTTTATCAAAAATGAAAGTCATCAAAAACAGAATGATGAAAGGCATACCAAGGAAACAGGGAGACCCACAGTGCAGGCCAGGACTGAAGAGCGAGGGTCCTGGATTTGGTACTATATGTTCAATGTTTTTCTTGAGTCCCATGAAAAAATTAAGCATATTGAACGAGACAGCTGCTTGTACAGAGGCGTTTTTTTTTTTTTTTTTATGAGCTAACAAGTTAGCCCGGAACAAAGAATATTTGTAGGAAGTAAATCCTTGCCAGATTTTATATAAGGGTTTTGTTCAACTCCTGTCAGAGCCCATTGAGTTTTTAATACTCTATGCAAAGTTCTTTCTGATTTCAGTCAGGGCTGAAGCCCACAATTGGTTTTTGTGGAGGTGCTGCCCCTTTCAAATGTCACCGAAGTCATTGAGCACAAAAGGAATGCTATGTGGGTTGTTTCCATTTCCTGCTCATCATCACTTTTCTAAGGGGACAGAGTTTGGAGCAACAATACTGTGTCAGAGAAGGACGTTTATGCTTTTGGCTGCAAGGCTAAGCTGAGATGAGGGTAAAGAATTGATGTTTTATGACACGGAGACTTAAAGTCACCAACTGGTGGTCCTAAGGGGATTCAGGGAAAGTGCCAAAGGTGAGCCGATCTGTATCCTGGGAGATTCAGGGATGGCTCTGAGCTACTCTGCTCATAATACACTAACACCACATTGATAAGAGAGGCTGAGGTATTGTGGAAAGAGCACTGGGTTGGGAGACAGAGGAACTGGTGCCAAATTCCACTTCTGATGTTTACTAATTGGGTGATCTTGGAAAACCTCCCTGGGACTCAATTTTCTTTTCTGTAAAATGAGGTTATCAGACCAGATATTGGACATCTCATCTCTAGATGTATGAATCTATCTTCCCATGATGCTGGCTACTTTAGAAACTTTCTAATTTCTTATTGGATAGATCCGAATGTTCCAAATAGAACACAATTCTTCCAAAATAACACACTCTGTGTTACCCATGTCCTAGGGGAATTTTCTTCAACCAAATGACTCTGGCTGTGGGCTAAAGTGGATGGGCTTTAGTCTTTGGGGAGCCTAGAAGAGGCAATTCAGGTTTTTCTTATATTCTTTGGATCATTATACCTTTAACCTGGAGTTCTGGGAAAAAATTTCTTCAACAAATCTTAGATGTGGCTTGTGTTAAGGGTCTACCTTACAAGTAATTAATAGGGACTTTTCTACAAGGTTATTCAATCATAGTAGATTTAAGATATAGGATGGGTGTTTTATTTCCTCCTCTGCTTTATGTATGCTAAATCATTTGATACAACAGCCCTGTGGATAAATGCCATTATTAGCTCTATTTTATAGATAAGAAGAGGGGTTAATTGGCTTTCTCAGTGTTATAGAAGCTAATAAGTGACTGAGGAAGGATCAAAGTCAGTTATCCATGATATCTGGATATTAAGAGAGGGTTCAGTCTTCCAGAAGAAGAGCTTGCTGAGGAGAGCTCAGGGCTACCCATTGGCCCATTTTGTATCCACAGTGACAATCTGCACTGTCACAAGGGTATAAATCCCTGATTCAGCAGCAAAATTATCCTGTCACCAGCTGGGACCAGCTGACTCTTACAGAGCAGTTTCCCCTAGGAAGTGGGACTTTGGGAAATGAAATAGATTAATATGCTCTCAAGAAAGACATGCTAATTAATTAATCTGGAAATTGTAGTTAACAGAGGTCTTTCTTTTCTCCATCGACCCATTTACACTGCATATATTTTGTATGTGCATAGTAGTTTAAATATTGTTTTCACCATTAGAATGTAATCTCCTTGAAGGCAGGGACCAAGTTGTTACCTTTCTTTGAATTGCCAATGTTCTTAACACAGTGCGCAGCACAACAGTAAGGACTTAATAAATGCTTGCAGACTTGTTTACATCACTATTGACTTGATTTCTGTATGGTATTCTAAACAAATTCCCCACTTAAGGGCTATGCATTACTCTTCATGTAATTTGCCTATATTCTCATCCCTTTTACAAACCAGGTGAGTGTTCTATGGACTTAGATTATAAAACTCTCTCCATTTCCAAAAGATTTGAGGTGACTTACAAAATGAGACCTTGTATGGAATTGGACAATGAAGGATAAAGACAGAAAAGAGAACATCTAAAAAGAGCCGAGGGAACAGATGTTACTGGGCACCTGGGATGAGCTAATTACCACAGTTGGGCAATGGATTTGGCTGTGCGTTTCCTGGCAGCTAAAGCTCAAAGGGAAACACACTGATCTGCATAGTTTTCATCGTCTGACAAAAGAAACCAGACAAACTCAGCTGCAGAAATAAACTTTTTTTTCCCCTGAAATTAAACTCAAGGAAGAATTGTGTGGATCCTAATATAAAAATATCGGGGAGCAGAGTGGGCTGTAGTTTTGAAAAAGACATAAAAACCCTATTTTGAATTGATAGTAGTTTTTTTTAATCCAACTTTTATAAACATTGAGTGCATAACAGTAAATTACAACTTTGATATTAAATAGGGGCCAAGGTAGAGGTTAGAATGGTGAGACGAAGAGAATAAGGTGAAATGAAGTATTTTAAAATATGATGTCCTGCACTTAAGTTCAAGAAATAAACATCATGGATATAAGAAAACAAATGGTGGTAGCATAGTTAGACAGTAGTTCGTCTGGAAAGAGATCTGAACTTTCCAGTGGATTGTTGTTGTTGCTGTTGTTTGACCTTTGTTCTCAAAGAGGACCGATGACATCACAGGTGATGTTTTGACTTGTGAATGAATTGGATTTAAGTGAGGCAGATCTGTGCAAAGTCATCAGCCTTACTCTTTCTTCCAGAGTCATCAGAGTCCAATGGCAGGATAAAAGTCAAGATAAGTGGTGATGGTCCAGCCAGTAGATTGTAAGCTTAATACGAATTGCAGAATCACAGAACTTGAAAGTTGGAAAGGACCTTAGTGGCTGTCTAGTTCAACATGAAAGAAATACTCATTATAACATACTTCATAAGTGGTCATCCAGCCTCTTCTTGAAGGATGGAAAACTTACTATCTCCACAGACAGCTCATTCTAATTTTGGGAGGTTCTAATGTCAGGGAGATTTTCCTGATATCAAACTTAAATTGGCCTCATTGAATCTTCCATTCATTGTTCCTGGTTCTGATGAGGTGTAGAGGTTTATGGGTGCTAGGACTGTGAGATCACAACATGTGGGTCCTGCCCAAAAGAATTTGACCCAAGCCTTCTTTCAGCCAAAGACAAAGTTTATTAAGGATCCGCCATATTGGCCAAATGCTTAAGGAATCTGAACATTTGTGAGCTGTTGGCTAGGTTCTTAAGGAATCTGAGAGTGGCTAGATCATAACCCAGTTGCTTTGTGTGTATATATAATATATTCTACAATTTTGCTGGGTTTTGAAAGAATTCCTGATAGCCAGTAGTTTCCAGAATTGACATTTCCAACTTTTTGAAAATCAGGACATTCTCCTGCCTCTAGTCTTTTGGAACTGCTGCAGGCCATTAGCCCAGACCCCTTCACCCAGAAGGAAAGATGGGGCATACATATAGAGAAGACTGCTAGAGTTGCTGATTCTGACATATGGATGATCGTGACATAGCCATGATTCCGGACCCTGATTCCAAAGGAATTCTATTAACCTCGTATATTTAAGCTTATATGACCTATTTGTGATTGGAGTATTTGAAGAGAGCTGAAGTTTGCTCTCCCTAGACTGTAGCTTCCCATTTCCTTTGTCTTACTCAATATCTGTCCACAGTGTCCCTAAAACTGGTTTAGACTTTATCTCCTTGTGCCTCAGTCATCAAGAAGTGTTACTATGTGCCAGGTCCTGTGCTACACACTGGAGATTTGAGACAAAAATAGAATTGTCCCTGCCCTCACATTTTATCAGAGTTAATATGCAATTGTGAAATTTACACAAAGTCAATGTAAGGTCTCTTTCTTTCTTTTTTTTTTTTGAGTGGGGAAGGGAAGACATTAGCAACTGGCAGGGAAGACATTAGCAACTGGAAGGGAAGACCTGGAAGTGGAGTTGGCATTTGAACTAAGCTGTGAAGAGAGAAAGGTAAAGAGGGAGAGCATTCCAGGAATGGGAGATGAGAGATGGAATGTTGTATATGAGGACCATCAAGATCAGTTTGACTGGGCCATAGAATGTGTGAAAAGGAAGCAATATGCAATGAATCTGAAAATACAGGCTGGAGCCAGAGTCTTAGATGCTCCAAATGCCAAACAGATGGATTCATATTTGATCCTGGAGGTAACGGGGGGGGGCTATGGGAGCATATTGAATTTTAGCTGAGAGCTGGGATGTTTATGGTCAGACATTGACTTCCTATAGACCAGTATCACAAGGGGAAGGCCACAGCTGGAGAGAAATGAATGCCAGGGGTTTTCTGCCTGGCAGAGATGGGAATTGGGAGGCTGGACCTAGGATTGAGTAAATCATACAGTTTATATAACATCTGATTACTAACTCTGCTTTTACCACACATTTACAATTAGCTGTTTAAATTATGACTAGGGTGAAGATGGATAAATGAGTCAACAGAAAGGAAAAGAAAAGAAAGAGTGAGGCGAATAATATAGGTAGGTGTTGATCCAGAGATTGAATGA
Source organism: Vombatus ursinus (assembly GCF_900497805.2). NCBI lineage: Eukaryota > Metazoa > Chordata > Mammalia > Diprotodontia > Vombatidae > Vombatus > Vombatus ursinus. The sequence continues at coordinate 19,871,466 of NW_020943070.1, read as the reverse complement.
ATTTCTTTACTTGATGGGAGAAGATTTTGGTGGAGGGGTTATTTAATAGTTATTTAATGGTAGTAGGCAAGGTATTGAGTTGATTGACAGGCCCTCTCCATGGTCCCGAATGCTGACAAAAGGTCCACATATTCCTTTAACATATCTTTAGTATTTTTAGTTTTTTAGTATTTTTTTATTTATTTAGTATTTTAGTATTTTTCAACACACTTCAGCTAACTCCGGACTCCTTTAGAAATGAAAGCTACAGATTTTTTTAAATAGATAAGACTATGTAAAGGTAACAGAATCACCTCCTAATTGTTGGGATGGAATGGAAAAGAGCTGTGACCTAGAAGGCAAAGGAAAAATATTCATTCTGGCCTTTACCATAGATTAACTGAATACACTTCAAAAGGTGGTCCCAGTTTTTATATTTTACTTTAAATAGAATATAAGCTCCTAGGGGGCAAGGGATATTTAATTTTTATCTTGTTATCTCCAGAACCTGGCCCAATGCCTTGTATGTAATATGTGTTTAATAAATAGTAATCAGATGAATTTTTATTTAGTTTCCCTTTTTCTGAGAGGTATTGAAAGAATGAGAGACAGAGTGAGGCTTGATGTGAAGAAAAATATCCTAATAACTATTACTATCCAAAATTTGAATGGAATGCCTTGGGAGGTCATAGTTTCCCTTGCACTAGATACCTTCAATCAAAGGCTGGATAACAGTTTGCTAGGGACATCGTAGATGGGATTCGTGATTAGGTCTATGTCCATTGGACTAGATAGCCTCTGTACTCCAATCTAAGTTGGAAATTTTATGAAATAATAAATCACTATCAGAACAGCATCATGGGATTATGACTTTTTGTAATAATCTTAGTATTATGAAATGGGTTGGAAGATGCAGCCAAAATATTATGAGCAATTGAAAGACAGATGCTATCAATTGGTGCTTGCATGATGACTAGTCTTGTTCTGAGGCTTATGGTGGCTATTGAACGTATCCTGAATGGCACATTTATTTTCCATGGAATCAATGTGTACAATCTTTTTGGTCTGGCTGAATGAATGAAGGCATTAGAGTTTAATGGAGTTTTCCCCAGTTCATATTAGCTGCTACTGAATTTCTGTCAAGAGAAATGAATGTGTTACTTTAACATTTATGTTTTGTTCTCATGTGCAGCAAATTAGGCAGGAATTAGGAAATGTAGGGTCTAATGCCAATTCTGCTAAGTATGTGACCATGGGCAACTCATAACTTCTTTGGACCCCAGTTTCCTTAGCTGGATGGGATAAACAAAGATGTCAGGTTCAAAATTCTATGATGCCAAATTGAGCAGAGTTGGAGATATGAATGTATAGAGGAGAAACAACTAGGAGAATAGGGAATTGAGAAAGTAGTATGTGACAAAATAAAAAAGGAATAATGCAATTGAAATATTTATTTTTCTTCTTCAAACCTATTTCCAGTTAGTATTTATAGGATCATAGGATTTAGGGTCAGAGAGGATCTTAAAGTTCATCTAATTCAACATTCTCATCTTTGCAATATCCCTCTACCTAGTGGCTAAGTGGAAAGGATACTGGGACTAAAGTCAGGAAGATCTGAGTTCAAATTCAGCTGCAGACACTTACTAGCTATGTGACCCTGGGCAAGTCATATAACCTCTGTTTGCCTCAGTTTTTTAATTTGTGAAATGAGGAGAATAATAGTACCTACCTTTCAGGGTTGTTGTGGGGACCAAATGAGAAAACCTTTGTAAAGTGCTCAGTACAGTGCCTGGCACATTTGTAGGCACTACATAAATGCTTCCTCCTTCCTTCTTTTCCTGATAAAAAATGATGGACTCAGAGTGCAGATTGATTATTTCCACGAATACCCCATTCTGATGCATTATTGCAGAGTAGAAGTGATCTAGGGCTCCTGAAGGATATGCCAATGGGACTCAATCTCCTGTAGATCCTACCAAGCTGGAATATAGGCCCTTCATGAATACAATCCATTCATTTATTTATTCATTCACTTATAATGGACTATATGTCCATCCTCTAAGGGCCAGGTTAGCAAAATCCCAAGAGGCTCATGATTAAAGATTTGGACATTAGTTGATGAATATTTATGAGCACAATAATTCCTGATACTGTCTGCTAAGGTATTGGAAGAGTTGCATTTTATATAATAATAATAGCTCACATTTATACAGCACTTACTATGTGCCAGAAACTGTGCTAAACACTCCATAGTTATTTTCACATTTGATCCACACAACAATCCTGGGAGCTAGGAGTTATTGTCATCCCCATTTTACAGACAAGGAAATGGAGGCAAATAAAAGTTAAGTAGCTTGTCCAGGGTCATATAGCTCATAAATGTCTGAGATCATATTTGAGCTCAGGTCTCCCTTACTCCAAACCTGATATTCTATCCACTCTTCCACCGCCATATATATTGCTGCCCCATAAATGTGTGGAGGGAGCACTGATATCAATGAAATAATGAATTTTTGGAAGTATTGAACTATCTCTTGGCAACTTTTTTATTTCTTCATAAGGCACTAACTAACATAGTGTTCACTGAACTGCCTTTTTCAAGGCCCTGAAGAATCAACTCTGAAAGTACCATATTTGATTCTATAACATATTTGATTCCCATTATTGATAAGTACAGATTTTTCTTATTAAAATAACTTCATTGATATATTGAGGAGAGGACGACGTGAAGTGAATGGAGTTGGCCTCAGAGCCTGAAAGACCTGAGTTTATATCCTACCTCTAATATATACTAGCTGTGTGACACTGGGCAAATCACTTAATCTCTCTGCATCTCAGACAACTTTCTAAGACTCTAAATAAGAGAGAAGATGCCAAATAGCGATGGTAGAGGGGAGTTTTCTCATCTCTTCATTTGAGAGTTCCAAGTACCAATTAAATCATAGATCTGGTACCTATTGTCTTTCCTAACATTTCTCATCTTTTTCTCCTTCCTCCCTGCCTCTCTTTCTTTTTGTTCTCCCCCCTCCTCTTTTGCTTTTCCTTCCTTTTTTTCTTTCTCCTTTCTCCTCTTTCTTTCTCCCCTTCCTTCCCTCCATTCCATTCTCCTTATCTCCTCCATCCCTCCTCTCTCTCCTCTTTTTTGCTCTCCCTTCTCTTCTTCCCTCCATCCTTCTTTCTTTTTTCTCTCATCCATCTCTTCCCCTCTCTCTTCTTATCTTTTTTGTACTCCCCTCTTCTATTATCCATCTCTCTCTCTCTCTCTCCCTCTCTCTCTCTGTCTCCCCTTTCTATCATTCTCTCTTTCTCCCTCTCCTCCTCTCTTTCTTCCTCTCCTCTCCCTCTCCTCACCTGCACTTCTGGTTTCATTGGTGTAGGAAAACTCCTAGTATAAAATCTCCGTCAATTGATGTTGTAAATCAATCAACTAACTGTAACTTAGAGACTTACAAAATATCTTGGGGAACTGAGGTTAAACAACTTGTCCATGGTCAATCAATCAATCAATATTTATTTATCACTTATTATGTTCCAAGCACTGTGCTAAGCACTTAGCATGTAACACTATCTCTTCTTTTAAGAAGCTCACAGTGGAATGGAGGAGACAACATACAAACATATATCATATATCATATAATATAAAATTGATATAATGTAAATGGAAGATAATCTAAGAGGGAAAGAATTAGTTGGAGGTGGGGCAGGGCAAATAGGGGAGAAGGTGAGATTTGAACCGTATCTTGAAAGCAGCCAGGGAATCTAGGAGTTAGAGGTAAGGAAAACATTTCAGACTTGTGAAGATAACCAGTGAAAAGTCAATGAGCTTAAAGCAATATTGCTGTTATGTATAGAATGTTCCCTTGGTCCTGCTCATTTTGCTCTTCATTATTTAGTGCAAGTCTATCCATGTTTTTCTAAGATCATTGAGTTCAACATTCTTACAGCAGAATAATATTCCATCATGAACATATACTATAATTTGTTTAGCTATTCCACAAATTGATGGGCATCTCCGTAATTTCCACTTCTTTGTCATGACAAAGAGGGCTGCTATAAATATTATACAGTAACAGCAATATTGTCTTAAGAAAAACTTTGAGCAACTAAGACATTCTGACTATTATAAATACTCAAATTAACTGCAAAGGTCCTAAGAAGGAAGATATCATTTGCACCAGAGAAAGAACGGACATTATATGATGTATGCATGTATGTATGCACACATGCATACGTGGACAAATACATGCATATATGTGTACACACATATGTACATATGTATGTTGTACACATTTGTATGTGTATGTAGGTATGTGTGCATGTGTGTGTGTGTGTGTGTGTGTGTGTGTGTGTGTGTGTGTAGCTTTGTGTCTAATGGTAGCCATATCTGGGGAGGAGGAAGGGAGGGAAAAAAAAGAAAGTTACATGATAACTTTGTTGTATATTTAAAAGGAATAGAGGGGCAGCTAGGTGGCGCAGTGGATAGAGCACCAGCCCTGGATTCAGGAGGACCTGAGTTCAAATCTGGCCTGAGACATATAACACTTACTAGCTGTGTGACCTTGGGCAAGTCACTTAACCCCATTGCCTAACCAAAAAAAACAACAACCCAAAAACAAAAAATAAAAGGAATAGAAAATTGTACACAATAGATTTTTAGTTTCATGTGCAATCATCTTTTTAAATTATACTATGTTATGAGAATGCTTGTTTTATTTCTTAAGTTCAGAATTAAAAAAAGAAAAAGAAAAGTCAATGAGCCCAGAGATAGAGTGTTGTGAGTGAGGAACAAGCAATCAAACTGGCCTCTCTGTATCATAGTGTATGTGGCGGGGACTGACGTATAAAAAGAATGGAAAGTAGGAAGGGGACAGGTTGTTCAAATATCAAACAGAAATTTTTACATTTGATCCATATTTAAATATATATTTTATCACACAACCACATTGTGACCATGTGCATGTAACAGAGACGAAACTTGAACCTAAGTTTTCCTGACTTCGAGGCAAAGACTCTAACCACTTCTCCATGTTGCCTTTCACATTTCAATACTGGAAAACACTTTTTTTGGGGGGGGGAATGAAGCTTGTGAGAGCAGGAAAAATATTCATTCTCTAATACTTTTGATGTGTCAGGAATTGAAGGCAATGTATAAAAGTGGAAAGAACACTGAACTTGGAGTCCTAAATCCCAGCTTTTCAACTTAATATGTATGTGACCTTTAGAAAGTCACAGCTTCCTTGGGTCTCAGTTTTATCATCTGTGGAATGAATTGTGTTGGACTCAATGACTTATAAAATTCTTTTCAGATTTATATCAACAACTTATGAAGGGGCTCAGTACGGTATTAACATATAAACATCTGCAGCCTCTAGTCATGGCTATGTATTTTGCAATCTTTTAAATCACAATTCTTTTTATGTTAGTTCATATTTCTGAAGTCTCTTATTATTTTTGTCTCTTGTTTCCTGGTCATATGAATTTCAGACAGTGATCCCTTTCTGAGAATAATGACCTCATTCGCCTCCCCTTCTCTGTGTGGAAAAATTACTTAGTTATTTAAGTGAATGAGAATCAGACTGAAAGCCAAGTCATTCATCTGAGCAGGGCAAACCATTTAACAAGGGCGGGTAGGCAGTTTACTGTCGCCAACATTTCAGATGCGATTTCTTTCTCTACTCAGTTTGAGTTTATTATAAAGAACATAAAATAAATATTGCTCCAAAAAGTCCCCTCCCCCCTACAAACCCCCAAAGCATAGAATAATAAACTTCATCATGCAGTACAAGTGTGTAAATATTTAGTTGATCTCAAGGTTATGGGATAGGCTTCTCACTATCAGTGGGTATTTCAGCTGGGATCTGAGGAATTTCAAGAGGCATCTTATTCTGGAGAACTTATGTATTCTTGGTTCCAAATATGGCCATTATGGGGCTCTGGGGAGAAGGGAACTCTTTCACTAGGAGAAATGTGACCAGTCTCTTTTGCTTCCTCATTGATGATAATATCTGCCTTAGAGAATTGTAAAAGGAAACATAGTTAGGTGTTAGAAACATTAGTACTATATACAGGAGGAGGTATCTGAGACTTGGTTGCTATCTGAGTATATATATATGTGTTCCCAGAAGATCTATAAGGAGCCCTTTTGGTACTATGGGTGCTTGAGAGGCTATAATGGGTGGAATTCTGGGTCTGGCCTCTGAGACCAGCAATACCTCTCCAGTGAATGAAACCTGGTGCTGTCCTTCTCCCTCTGGTGTTTGGACCTTTCACCTTAAATTTTTCTTTCCTCACTCCTGTTCCCTGGGTATTTCAAGTTAGGCTTTATTCATTTCCTTGAAGGAGCTGATATGTATCTATAATAAAGGCCTATAACTTTTAGTATTGATTGATTGATTGATGTGTCTCTTTTGAAAGACAACAAATCCTAAGGCAATTGAAATAGCTTGGGACACTATTTACCAAAGTATCAGCCTTCCATTGCTTGCTCTGATTGATCATTCTAGAAGTTTTAAAATAAATTTTTACTGATATCTTTTATTTTTACATCACCTGTATTTCCCCTTATAATTCTCTCCTCCCCTTCCCAGAGAACCATCACGTATAGTGAAGAATCTAACAAAATAAGAAGATTTTAAAAATCAGCAATATGAATTAATGAATTGAATTGAAAGAAAATCTGACAATATAAAACATAATAAAACATGATAAAAATTTCAAAGACGGAAGGCACCTTAAAGATGATCTAGTTCAATAATGCCCCCAATTTATGGCTGAGGATTGTGTGATTGAATTGGGGGCCATGAGACAAATAATGACTTGAGCTTCACAAACTGAATCTATGCTACACAGGTGAGGAATGAGAGATTAATATTGAGACTCTACTGTGTATATTCTTCCTTCTTTCTTATCATATGATCATAGGGATCATATATTTGAAGCTAAAAAGGATCTTAAAATGTCATTCAATCCAGCCTCCTCATTTTATAGATGAGAAACTGAAGCCCAGAAAACTTGACTTGTCTAAGGTCACATATATAATATGTGACAGAGCCACAATTTGAATCCAGGTCCTCTGATTTCACAGCCTGCATTCTTTCTGATGTATGATGCTGAATCTCTTCAATATTATATGCAAAGGATAGGGGGTAAGGAAACCTTAGAGCTACTCTTGGACAAGAGCTGGTTTGTGCTGGTCAGGAACCAGCTTTCATCCCTGGAGACGCTTCTCAATCTGACTGCGTCAGAACAGTTTCCATTTTCTTCATACTGTCTAAATATAGTCAGAGACCAATAAGGCTCCTCCCAAAGGATCTTTGTTTATCCCAGAAACATAGTGCTGAGACAGAGCTTCCACGACTCAGCCCCTTATGCATAGGTTCTATGGGAAACACATGAACTCACACAGTTGGACAGTGGAGGGAAAGAAGTTCCCCAGTTTACATGGTCTTGTAAGTGCTCGAACAATTCCAGACGAGTGTTTGCCTCAATATATCCTGCCTTGCTGAAATAGAGACAAGTAGTCAGAACAGATGAATAATACCAGGCCTCGTCTATTGCCGGGATGTGTCTAAGATTTTTATAAATTTTATTGGTCCGTATGTGTGTATATATTGGAAAATAAGAGGATCCACTTATAGTAACCTGTCTCAGCTGCATTCCTATAGCTGCAGGATAAACTAGCATGAGGAGGTGTGACTCTCACCAACCACGCTTGTCCTTACCCTTTGTCAAATGCCCGTGGATCTACTCAGGAGCCTTACAATTTAGAAGTTAGCATCTCAATTCAGACATATGATTAGATCAAAAAATCATGATAGAGAAGGAGGGCAGTTAATGCTAAAAAATGAGGAGGTTGCATTAGATATCCTTTGAGGTCCCTTTCAGCTCTTTAGCTAAATCTATAATCCTATCATGTTAAATTTTTTAAAATTCATTTTTTTGTCATTTTAAAAAATGTTGCCTCCTTCTTTAAAAATAATAATTTATTTTCCCCAATTACATGGTAAAATTATTTTTAACATTTCTTAAGTTTTGAGTTCCAAATTCTATCCCTCTCCCCCTCCCCTCTCACTAAGACAGTAAGCAATCTGATTGCCTCCTTTTAAATGTAATTTCCTAACATACATCCCCCCTCTTCAATTGAACCTTCTCTTGAAACAAAGAAAAACAGTTAATCAAAACTGACCAACAAACAAATATATCTGATAATATACACATAATTTCACACCCATAGTCTCTTGCCTTTCTATTGAGAGGTAAAGATTTATTAAACAAAACATGAGTTTAAGAAAACATTTTTTTTTTTGCTTATGAAAGGGTCAGCAACTCTGATGTAGAGATGTTCTCCTTTGATGGAGATAACTTAGCCTCCTACCTGCTTTTTCTACAGTGAGTTTCAGATACAATCCAGGAGCACCATGTTCTATATAAGAGAAAGTGGTGAAAACTTGCTGGTTCATTTGGCTTTAGACCAAATAAACATTGTATTACACTGACATCTTTCACTCCATACCATGTATATTTACATCTTCAATTATAAGACGTTGAATGGAGAGTGATTTGTCGAGATTAATTTAGCCTTATGAGAATCCTGAGCAAACTTCATGAATGACTTCTCACAGTAGACTTACCCACTAGCCTTGTAGCTGCTTCAGCACTCCATCAAATGATAAACACTTGGCTTATGGTATTCCCAGACTTATTAATGATTTCTTTCCTTTTGGTATTTTATTTTTGCAGCAGAAATCAATGACAACAGGTTTCTGCTGTCAACACAGCTCTAAGAAATACATGTGTTCCAGAAGATAGCTGTGGCAGTGGGTAAGGTTTGAAGAAATCTAATCCTCTGAAATTGTCATGTTTATTTCACAAAGAGCTCTGGTATCTTTCATGCTGTCCATTAGCCATGGGTGAATAAAAAGAGAAAAACATAAAAAGCTCTAGGTTCTAGGCCCAGCTATGCTGTTTACTCTGAGATTGTGGGCCAATTGAGTTGCTTTTTGAGGTGATGCAGTACGTAGAGGCTGGGCTTCTATAGGGAAGACATGGGTTCAAATCTGGCCTCAGACTATCTGTGTGACCTTGAGTAAGTCACTCAACCTCTGTTTGCCTCAGTTTCTTCAACTATAAAATAGAGATAATAATAATACCTTCCTCATGATACCTAGTGAGATAGGTTATCTCATTTGAAGTAATGAAATAATATTTGTAAAACACTTATCACAGTGCCAGGGTGTTATATAATAGCAATAACACATAATAATATATAATGTCATATATAACAATAATAATACATAACATCTAATGTATAAATATATGTTGTTATATGTTTATCAATATTATTACATCTTATATTGTAATTATATTATACATTAAACAGACCATAATATACAATAATAATAATATATAACTGCTTTTCTCCTTCCCTCTCTGGGGCTCAGTTTCTTTACCAGTAAAATCAAGGGATTGAATCAGAATCAATTCAATAGAAATTCACTGAAATTATATGATTTCTAAGACTACCAGGCCTTATATTCTACAGTTCTGTGAAATAGGAAGAATATGATTGCCTACCATCCATCATTCTCTCCTTTCTTTTCCTCCCCCCTCCCATTTTCTGGGAATAGAGATTCAAGCTAATCAGTGACCTAATGTGAACTTGGCTCAATGTCTTATCTCACTTCCTGCTTGATAACAGCTCACATCACCAAATTCCAGCATCGAAAACATTGGCACAACTGGAATTTAAAAAATCTACAGGGTGAATTGGCACACTAACTGGATCACATTTCTCCCCTTGAGAGATAAAATACTAGCCTTCCAATACCAGCAGAGTAGAGAGTAAGTGTGGCCAAAAAGATAAAATGCTTCATGGGGAAAAATAATATTCTCTGGTTTGATTGTACCATTGTCCAGATGTTACTTGTAAGGGCATGTTGACCTAAAATGTCTGCCTGTTTTCATTTCCTTATCAGGTTTAGACATTGGTTTTGCACTCTTTCTAGGCCTGCACTTTGAACATTTTGGAGCTCTTCTGTGTTTTCTAGATGATTTGATGATAACCTCGACCTCAAATGTGGTGAGAAAGAGATAGTGTATCAATGTGGGAGTTGATTTGCATGAATACCTTCTAACTAGGCTAAAAATGATGGCTCACCCTGTGAAGAGAGTAGGAATCTGTCCTCAAAGACACTGTTGGTTGGTGTTGGTCTGGTTATTTTTGCATTAATATGACATTTCACAATTTAAAGGAATTAAATTTCTATTTAAATTTTTTTAAAAAATTAATAGTTAAAATAATAAAAAATAACAAAAGCTACTGTTTCATATAGATAGGAAAAGGGAATTTACGTTGGTCAAAATATAACACCAAATGCTTCTGGTGCTATATAGATTTTAGAAATTCTAGTAGTTAGGATCAATCATTTTATTAACAAACATTTATTAAATTCCTACTATGTGTCAGGCACTGTGCTGAGGATATACATTCAAAAATTAAACCATTCCTAACCTATGGTCTATTGAAATTACTAGCAAAAAATGTGGACATATCCTATTTTTACTGTATTTAGCATTCATCAAATGCCCACTGCATATAACAATAGATAATTTTACATGAAGCTTTAAGACTGAGAAAGATATGTAGCACACTGATTATTATTCTCATTTTGAAGATACTAACCAACTCCTACTCTGATGTCTCACCATAGAGGAGTGTGTGTAGGAGATATTTCAGACATAGGAAACTGAGAAAAGACTTGAAGGCTGAAAATTGTGGGGCATGTAGAAGGGACAGAGTAATCTACAAGATTTTAGAAATGGATTTCAGCTCCATTGAGATAATATAGCATCATCCCTTTATTGTTATATCTGAAGAAATTGAGCCTCAGATAATTTAAATGATTTGCTCAAGTAGTCCTGTTTTTCTGTACTATGCCATACTGGAACATAGGATGCATGGAATGGAATAGCATAAGATAAGACTGGAAATGCATTGTCCCTGAATGGTGAAAAATTTTGGGCATCAAGGCTCAGCATTTAGAACCTTATTCTAATGTTTTGAATAGAGGAATGACATAACTACATGTATACTACATGTATACATATGTGAGCTGCTTGAGGGAAAGGACTATTTCATTTTTTTTCTTTGTATCTCCAGCACCTAGGACAGTTCCTGGCACTTAGTAGTTGCCCAATGAATACTCATTGAATTGAATGTTTTTGAAGATGATCACCCTGGCAGTGGTATGAAGGATGAATTGAAATGGGGAAAGAGTAGCAACAGGAAGACCTGTTAGGAGGATAGATGGTAATGTTGGTCTGTATTTGCATGGACAGCAATGGGAAAAGAAAGATGGGAACCCATTGGGATTATATCATAGACTTGCAATGGACAGTGGCTCATGACTGATTGTATGTGATCATGGAAGGAGGAAAAAGAGTTGAAGATAACATCGATGCTTCAAGATGGAAAATGGGTGGGATGGCTAGTATCAATTCATGGATTCAGAAGAAGGAGCAGATATCAAGAGAAAGATTAAGTTTGGTTTCTTTATCCAGGTAGGAATATGTGTGGAATGGAGAGAGAAATCAGGATTTGAAATAGACATTTAAGTGTAACACACCTATGTATACACACATATGTGTGTATTATATATAGAAATACTATTATACATGTATATGGGTATATGAGCTGTGTGTATACACACACACACATATATGCATGTATATATCTTACACATACATAAAAATCTATGTGTGTGTATGTATATGTTTTATACATACATATATTTATAACCGTTTTTGCATGGTTGAATAGGACACATGCATGAGATTTCTAAGGGAGGGAATGTAGACAGAGGAGAAAAGAGGACTGAGGGCAGAACCTTTGAATCTTTTTCAGGTTTGGGAAAGGACAAGAAACCAATGAAGGGGACAGAGAAGGAATGGTTTGCCATACTTGTCACATGTTTAATGAATGAATAAAAAGACATTTCTTAAGTACTATGTATTAAGCACTAGCATATGTATAAATACAACCACATAAAAGTCCCTGCCCTCAAGGAGTTTATATTCTAATGTGGGAAGAGGATATTTAGAGCCTTGGAAAGTGGTGGAGAGGAGATGGCTACATGGTTTGGAGATGGTCAAGAAGTGGTGTGGTGGCCTGATTTCAGGTAAGACAAGATACAAGCTCACCTACTAGAGTCCAGGATATCAAGGATAAGAGGCCAATTTCTGGTGGGATGAGGAGGGCCATGACACTGTACAGGTGTCATGCTTTGGAGATGTCCAGGAAATTTGTCTCCTTTTAGGGTGCTTTCTCCTCTCCGTTAGCAATTTTGTTTGTTTAGACTCCAAGGAACACCTTGGCCCGTGCTCATTACCCCCTTTCCCTCTTCCTTTTGTGTGCTATCTTCCCTCATTAGATTGCAAGCGCCTTGAGGGCAGAGACTTTCTTTTTCTTATTTTAATTCCCAGCACTCAGCACAGTACCTAGCATATATGCTTAATGCTTAATAAGTGTTAATTGAAGAGTTCCCTTTAGGTATTCAGGTCTTTTGTAATTTGTCACCCTCATCCTCATCCTCTTCCTCATTATCATTTATTATTACTATTATTCCCAATGAAATTTAAGAAAGGTAGTAAATTGCCTTAAGAGAGAAAACACTATATTTGCGGTGTGAACATGTTTTCCATATGTATCCTAATGATTTTTGTCCAGACTTGAGATTTCATCATGGTGAGAAGTTCCAGGTGGAGAAATTTTCTTCAAAGACAGATTGGTGACCCATCTGTAACTTATATAGTCTTATAGAATTGTCCAGGGCATTGAAACGTTTAGTGACTTGCTTATGTGTGTTAGGGGCAGAATTTGAGCTCAACTCTTCCTAGCTCCATGAGTGGTTCTTTATCTCATGATGCCATGCTGCTCATCTGGTATGGTGTCTAAATGATATAAATATTTACAGGTGGTGATAACAGATGGAAACGTGATGAAAACAAGATGGAAATAATGTCGTTTCCTTGCTAGATTAAAAAAAATATTAAGATACATATTTTGCCTTTCTGACTCAATAACTAACTAGGTTATCTCTGAGTATTAAGTATTGGCATTTATGCTGATAGCCCTGTAGTACAGAATACAAGTGTGATAATTAAATCCTTTCATTTCAGCTGATTCCTAGAGAAAAAAAGCCCCTATTATCCTGTGTGATGGATTTTCTGTAAGATGTTTAAGTGTGGGATACAAACATTGAAACACATGAAATCCTTCCCTGGGATGGTAGTGTTTCTTGAGCCAGTTTCAACATTACTAAGGGCAGCTAGGTGGTTCCATAGACAGAGTGAGGAAGACCTGAATTCAAATCTAATCTCAGAAACTTACTAGCTATATGACCTTGGGCAAATTACTTAATTCTGTTTGCCTCAGTTTCCTCATCTGTAAAGTGAGCTGGAGAAGGTAATGGCAAACCACTCCAGCATCTTTGCCAAGAAAACCCCAAATGGGATCGTGAAGAGTCTGACACGACTGAAAACAACTGAACAGCAACAGCAACAACAAAACGGCCTAACAAATATTTAAGTTCATCTTGATAATTGCAGTACTTCAAAGATCCCTGTTGGTTTCAGTGTTTGTTCCTTGCACTGACGCAGATCTTGACCCTTCTGCAGCAGATGGCCTCTAAGTTTTTAATTTTAATTTTGTTCAATTAACAAGTGCTTCTTTTCTTTTCTTCTTACTTTCTTCCATTGAAAAAAGAAAAATACAGCCTTGTAACACATATACACAGTCAAGTAAAACAAATTCCTACACCGGCCTTGTCCAGAAATGTGTGTCTCATTTTGCATCTTGAGTCCATCACCTTTCTGTCAGGAGAGAAGTACCATGCTTAATCATTGTTTGGATTGTAGGTAGTTACTGCATTGATTAGAGAAGAGGTAGTTTTTAAGGCATGTAGTGGTTTAAGAAAATTAATTATCCTGGAGACAACCTGTCGATCCATTCCAAATGTTGCTAGACTGCTCCTTAGATAGCATACATACCGGTCACTACCAGGCCTTTATTCAGAGTCAGTCAGTCAATAATTACTAAGCACCTGTTATGTGACAGGCATCATGACAAGACTTTTAAAACCATCCATGATCTTTGAGTCATCTCCATGCGATAGTATGGCAGCCAAAGGAGGCTTAAATGGAGGAATAAACTTATTGTTTTGCTTTTAATAACTTCAAATTTGGACATAGCTAAGTAATAGAATGCAATAATCTCTCCCATGATTCATACTTATTTTGCTAAGGTATGGTCTACTATGGTGCATGTGGTTGGCAGTCTCTAAAGAAATAAGTGTGGTATAGGGCCTGGTACATAGTAGGTACTTAATAAATGTCTATTGATTGATTGAAATGAATATGAATATTACCCAGGGTGAAATGGAGAAGTATGCATGGTGGGAGTGTGAGCATTCCATAAGCAAACAAAGAATTAATGAAAGGAGGATCAGAGTAAAAGATGTTGTCAAAGTATAGAAAGAAAGAAAGAAGGAAGGAAGGAAAGAAAGAAAGAAGGAAAAAAAGAAAAGAAGGAAGGAGGGAAAGAAAGAAGAAAGGAAGGGAAAAAGAAAAAAAGGACAGGATGGAAGGAATAGCAAAGAAAAAAATCGGCTAATGAAGGGGTGAGAGAAAGGATTAATTGTTTGACTACTATGTGTCCCCCAATACAATCTCAATATTAAGAGAAATGGAGGTAGGTCACAAGCACATTTAGTGGAGAGTTTGTGGGAGGTCTGGCACAAGAGTTTCAGGTTGGAACAACAGGAATGGGTTGCAGGCTATATCACTAGAGAGAGTGCCCACACCAATGAGATAATCTCTTGAGTATTTGAGTATGGCTTTATCCTTTAGTCTGTAAAATGGTGATAATATCTGGACCAACCTAACAATCACAGGTTTTTTTGTGGGTATCAAATGAGATGAACATATATAATGCCTTAAAGTGTTATGTAAATGCTAGCTTTTAGTATTATAATTATTATAATAATTATTGTCATACTCTATTGATTGAAATTCTTTATGGTTAATGAATACACTTTATGTAATTTTTAAAGACTTGTTGACATAATATTAACTGGGAAGAGAAGTGTGAACATCCCTTGTATCATTGTGTTGTTTTTTCAGGGAACTGATCACTACTTAAAGAAGAAGCAGGAATAGTTCAGTACTATAGGTGTTGCGGCCCTAAACATGAATGGAAAATAGAAACTATTTATCTTAAAGTAAGATGTGAAGTGTTTTCAAGTGGATTGGGAAGGGGGAAACAGTAATACCAATAAGGAGAGCTCACACCACCCACTACAATAGTGTGTCTAATCACACACACACACACAAAATCAGACACTTTGCCATCTAATAACCTGTAGATGTCGGAAGCATTTGTTTATAATCTGAATGCCCCAAATCTATGCGTGTATAACTTTTGACATTTGACATTGTGCCTAGGATTAGTGTTTGACAGGCTCTGGGTACTTAATTATTAATGATTTGATTGAGTGGTAGCAAAGCTACTCTACCATATAGACATATAAAATGTCCCTATATTATGCATAGGAAATACATAGTTTGACTAAATTCAATGAAATGTTTAATATTCATCAATCAGAGTAATTTCATAATTGTACTGGTCTCCATATACTTATTAAAAAACATTTGATTTATTTGATTAATTCATTTGAAACAATATGCATTTATTTTTTAAAACCCACCATATAAAATGTTAAAGTTCACCTTTGGAACCAAAAAGAAAATGTATAGACAATTTATTACTTTGCTAGCCTCAACAAGCACCATTTATAGGCAAATTTAGTATTTTTGAACTGTTGCTAGACTTTAGGAATCTATTATGATGCATGTACATTAAGGTCTTGTAAACTGTATACGTACATCTAGACGTAAACAGATTGAGTTTTGTGAACCCAACAAGTTTGTGTTTTAATGATTTTTGACATTTGCTTAATAATAGCTAACATCTCTATAGCACTTGAAGGTTTTCAAAGAGCTTTACATGTTATTTCATTTGAGCTTCACAACAACCTTGTGAGTTGTGTTATTATTATGCCCATTTCACAGATGAAGAAACCTAAAATAATAGAGGTTAAGTGACTTGCCCAGGGTCATGCAGCTAGTAAATTACCAAGGCAGGATTTCAACTCAGGCCTTCCTGAGTCTGAATCCAAGTCCAATGTTCTATGAACTACACCACTGAGCTGCTTCAAAAAAGAAAATCTGAACATTAGAGAGGGCTTCCATAACAGTCAGTGACATATTTAGTAGCACTAAGAAAAGTGGCCACATGTCTCATTATAATTCCATTAAGCCGATATTCTATTGTACTTACTTTGTGCAGGGATTTGTACTAGATGTAAGACACTACAAAAAAATACCAATATAATTACACATCTATCAGACTTAAATTAGAGCCAGATAGGAGTTAGGGTTGAGAAGATCTTGCTGGTATCTGAAAGCAAACTTATGCTTCAATAATAAATGAAGAGCTATGCAGAAAGTAAAGGGTAGCAAATGCAATGCACTTTCATGAGATTATTGGAGGAAAAGATGCTCAGTGGGCCATATAGCATGGTTGACAGAAAACTGATGAAACATCCGTTTTGCTGCCTGGGTACCAAGTGTAATGGACTGCATAATGGTTAGGGTTGTTCACCTGTTCCTATTTACTCTTCACTGTATGACTGACTCATTGCCTAGTGGGTTTTCTGGTATGAATGTTCCTTCCACACTCTGGGAGTTAGTATCAAAAGATATGTAATTCTGTTTATCTTTTTGTTAGCTCCAGACCACTAAGCAGAGACAAGACTTCTGAAAAAAAAAAATGCTTTAGTGTCTATCTTTATGTCTTCTCTGGAGATATGTCCTCTCAGTTTCTTTCACCTAACTGTATTCCCAATAAGCATAGTCTAATAACAAATACTGGTAGTTAACGCTTTTTATTAACTTAAACATTTAAAACAAAGGTAAACAGATTTTTTCCTGTATAGAAGAAAAGACTTCAGGCTTTTATGAAGGAATTCAAGGGGAGAAAAAGCACAAGATTACTGTCTTGGGGTCCATAGTAGGGAGGGGGAAATGTGGTTTTAGAAATACAGTTTCTGTCCCAATAAACTCAATTAGCTCAAGCAGCCTAGCTCATTTCTTTGAGGAGGCTGATTTTCAATCAATCAAGAAGTATTTACTAAGCATTGTACTAGGCACTGGTAATGCAAGTGTAAAAAATGAAATAATCCCCATTTTCAAGAAATTATTCTAGTGGGAGTAAATTTAAAAAGATATACAACATATAAATATATGCAACAAAAATAAATACAAATATATATAAAATATAAATATATATAATACATACACACATAAATATGTACAACATAAAAATATACACAACATAAACATAAAATGAAGAATAATAGTATGATAGTAACAATAGCTAACATTTATATGGTACCTACTATGTGCCAGGCACTGTGGTGAATGCTTTAAAATTATTATCTCATTTGATCCTCACAACAACCCTGCCAGATAGGTGCTATTATTACACCTACTTTTACAGTTGAGGAAACTGAGGCAAAAAGAGGTTAAGTGACACAGCCAGTCAGTGTTTGAGGCTGGATTTGAACTCTGGTCTTCCTGATTCCAGCCATTGTGTGTGTGTGTGTGTGTGTGTGTGTGTGTGTGTGTGTGTGTATGAATAAATGAATGAAAAAATATGGCATAGCTAAATCCAATGAAGTTATAAAAAAGATTCAAAATAGTTACCATTTATATAGCACCTACTATGTGCCAAGTACTTTGCTAAGCGCTTTTTATGAATATTATCTCATTTGATCCTCATGACAACCCTATGAAGCAGGTGCTATTATTATGTCTAAAGAAACAGGCAAAACAAAGTTAAGTGACTTGCCCAAAATCACACAGCTACTATGTGTCTGAGGCTGAATTTGATCCCAGGACTACAGGACCAGCACTCTATTCACTGCATCACTTAACTGTCCCCAATTAGAGAGGCCATATGGCATAGTAGATAGAGGACCAGCCTCAAAAACTAGGAAGAATTGGGTTCATGTCTTGTCTCTGATTGTGGCAAGCCCGGCCTTACATAAGATGACCTCGAGAAAGATTCTTAACCTCTTAGGGCTCTAGACAGCTCTCTATGGCTCCAGGAAGTTGATCTGTATCAGTAGATAGAATTTCCTTATCTAAGAGTTCCCTATACCAATAAATTTATAGTTCCACTCCCTATTCTTATAGAAAAAGCTACAGCTCCAACAGCATATTTCTTCTTTTAAGATCATAGGTTTAGAGGTCAAAAATTATTGAGTCTAACCTCATAATACAGAAGAAGAAACTGAGGCCCCAAGAGGTTAAGTGATTTGCCCAGTGTCACACAGATGTTAAGTCCTGAAGCTTGGATTCAAACCCAGATCCTCTTGCTCTGAATCTATGTTGCTTCCATTGCACACATCCCTCTCCCCACTCATTTAAGAAGCATCATTTGAAGATTGCTTGAATAATAGGAATTCTGGAGTACTGGGTATCTTTCCCATATGAAGCAACTTACCATTAGTAAGTGACTATATTCAGGCAGAACCAGGACCCTTCCACAATTTTCAAATAAAATTTTGTATGCTGCCCAATCTTTATTTAGCTATCTGGCCAAATGAATCTGACATGCACAGCAGGTTCTTAAAGTCAGCAGTTAAGCACTGATGCAGAAAATCAAACAAATTGTAGCAGACTGAGTTATTCATTTAATTTGTGTGCTGAGGGAAATAATGCAGATCTCTGGAAGATTCATCCCAACTTTGGTCCAATGACATGAATTGGTGCAACTGAATGGAAACAAACCAAAGAACTAATTTTTCTTAAATATGCCCTCCCTTTTCACCCAAAGTAAATATTTGCTCCATTTTAGTTTGGATTGGAAGGGACAGTGAAGAAGGATGTTTTTCTTCTTCTTTTTTTCAACCAAATAAGGACAGAAAGCAATGATGGTGATTGCTAAGTTAACTAGATAAAGTGTCCTTGGAGGTAAAACTGGGGCTGTAGATTACAAGCTACCATCTGCTCAATTGAAGCTGAGAAGGACAAACAATTGGCCAGAGATGCCAGGCTAGAAACAGCAAAAGTCAAGGATTTGGCCTGGAATGGCAAAACAAAGGATATTTTGATAGCAGAAAGTAAAATTAATTATTCTACTGGGCATAAATATGAGAGAGAAAGCCACAGACAGACACAAATAGGGACACACTGAGACAGAGGAGGGAAAGGAAGGAGAGGGAAGGTGAGAAGAGGAGAGAAAAGGAAGAGACAGGAAGAGAGCAAGATGGAATCAGGGAAGAAGACAGAGAGAAACAGAGGTTGAGGGTGAGAAAAGGGAGAGAGAGTGAGAAAGGGAGAAAGAGAGATGGAGAGGGAGATGGAGAGGAAGATGGAGAGAGAGAGAGAAGAGAAGAGAAGAGAAGAAGAGAAGAAGCAGCAAGGGAGATATAAAGAAGGAAAGACATAGGGAAAGAAAGCTATTGCTGAGGGATAAGTGTTTGTGTGTCATTTGTAAATGAAAAACAAGCCATTTGGTTGATTTCCCAGATACTTTGAGTATCATAATGAAAGCTACACCTTGATTACTAGAAAGTGATTTGTTCTGTTTTCTCTATAAACAGAATAATGATTTAAACATAATTATAAATGAAGGGATTTAAATAATGGCCAAAAACCACCTCCCCAACTCTGACTCCTCTTGCTCCCCCCGAATCCAATCTGGTGGGAATGTGGCAGGTTCAAAGTTGAGGCCATTTCAGGCCCACTCCTATGCTAACTGCCCTGTCCCAACATCCCCTGGACATTTGTACCATCTTTCACTCTTTTTGGCTTTGTCCTCACCGATCATTTGGACCTCAATCATCAACCATGATTAGTGTGTCGTCACTCCAGTTTTAATCTTCAAGGGCCAAAATTGGAAGAGAATTGGCAAGAAAGCTGAAGCAGCAAATCCCTTCATGGGCAGGAAACATTTTTTTGTGATTTCTTCTGGCTATCACAAAAGCTATTATTTCTTCCCTTCCATTTCAGTCTTGTCTGATAATGGGACCATGGGCCTGTGAAAAACACATAATGTCCAGTTGCCCTGGTCTTGAAGTCAGAAGATCTCCAGTCTGTTCTATACCAAGTCAGTGGCTTTCAGGGTGACCCTGTGCAAGTAATTTGACTTCTTGATTATACAGCATTGTCCTTGATAAGACTTACGGGGAAGCCTAAATTATAAAACCAGAGACTAGTAGGTCTTTTTTTTTTCCTCAGAGAGAAGTTTGGGGGAGGGAGGATTACTAAAATGACTCAAAAATTTCCCAAAGGCAATTGATCATTTAAAAACCTTATTATGAGAAGTGATCCATAGACTTCAACAGCCTGCCAAAGGGGCCTATAATACACAAAAAGATCAAATACCCCTAGACTAGAGATACAGAATGAGACATGCATTTTCAGATTTATTAATGTGTGGATTTATTTTACTTGACTGCACTTTTTTTTTTGTTACAGGGTAGGGTTTTTATTTTTATTGAGGGGAGAATAAAAGGGTATATAAGGTAGGGATGATGCAAATATTATTTTAAAAGATGCAAAGACATAAAAGAGCATTCATGAAACATTAAGATATTTTGTAAAAATACATAGAAAAGAGAAGAGAGAATTTAGGAGATGGACAAGCAGGGTAGCATTAGTCTAGTCTAGTTGTCATTTATGCTGGAAAAGGACCAATGACATCGCTATGATGGGGTCAAGGTACAGTGTGGCTGACTGTGACTGATCAGACCAAGATGAGCTTGGAAGGCTCTACCACAGGTCAGACACAAATTGTCCATATAAACATTTTGAGTGGAGATATCTCTAAATTTTCACATCTCACTTTTCTTTTGAGCTACTACAATTCTGCTTCACTCATAGAGTACAGTGCCTTCTTGGATGCAGGCATGCCATGCTGAGTGGTGCTATGCTCATATCTCCCATGTTTCACAATCAATTCCAGAGCTCTTCAGAGAGACAGTGAGAGTATCCTTGTATTATTTCTTCTGACCTCATGTGAACATTTGCCTTGTGTGAGCTCTCTGTAAAATAGTCTTTCAGATAAAGTTACAGTTAGCATTTGAACAACACGGGCAGTCCATTGGAGTTGCACTCTGTAGTAGAGTTTGAATGTTTGGCAATTCAGTTAGAGAAAGGACCTCAGTGTCCGATACCTTATCTTGTCAGGTGATCTTTAGAATCTTCTTAAGACAATTCAAATGGAAGCAATTCAATTTACATGTCTGTATCTATTTACACACATATATTTAATGTATACTTTAAAATAAACTGTCAAATTTCTGACAACAAAATTTTAATCAATTTTTATAAATTAAATGAAAACATAAAAAAATTATAGGATACTAAAAATTAAAGATTACTCTCCCCCAGGAGTCAGGTATATTTGTGGGTACCAGAAAGAATCAGTAGATAGAGGAATATAGGTGCACTCTAGATTGGAAATGATGGGATCAAGGGGTAGTTCTGACACTTTTTTTTTGAGAGGGGGTACTTTATTTTCCTCATGCCTACTATAAAGTAAATATTTAATAAATGTTTATTGATTGACTTTATGACTGAATAACACATATTTCTCGTAGCTCAGGAAAGCACAACAACATTCACTTTTAAGTCTTGCAAAGACAGGATCTTTCTTCCCTGAGTTTATACCTGTTGGCTCAGAAAATTCCTCACCATCACTGTTTCCTGCTCAAAGCCAAGGATGGTTTTTTCCTCCATGATAATGTTCTAAATATAGGGAGTGTGGGAACCACTGCGAGAGAATTTCCCTAGTAAAATGCTCCTTGGCCCTACCTTTCTCTGCCCCTTCGGTCCCAACACCAGATGATGTGTTTTGGAAAATTTATCAGTGGAATGCCCTGTACACAGATCCATTCTTTTTGTTTGGGAGAAGTATCCCACCTTCTCCACACACAAGGCCTTGGAGTTCTGGCAGCTGGTTTTCTGAACTGAGTTCACTCTGTGTATTCCTAGAGGAAAACTGAAGATATTAATTACATTGATGATTTCCATCTCAGCCTCCTCATTAGGTATACAAACAAATAAGCCATATGGCACCATTCCCCATTTTCTAATTCTCTTTTTTCTTCCTATTTTATGGCAACTCAGTTTCAGTGAGTAACTTCCCAAAAAATACTCCAGCAATTTCATCATAGGAAAGATCTTGGATGATAGATTTCTGTAATCACAGATTCTCAGAATTGGAAGGAATATCAGAGACAATCTCATCTAACTTACGCCTACACAATAATCTCCTCTACATCAAACCTGGCGCAAGTAGTCATCTACATCCAGTTTTTGCTAAAAGACCTCTAGGAAGGGGAAACTCACTACCTCCAAAAGCAGTCCATTGATCTTGAATAGTTCTGATCATTAGGAAAGCTTTCCTTGCATCAAACACAAAACTTCCCTTTTGAAATTTACTCTAAGTTGTCCTTTCTCCCACTACCATCCCCAAAGATCAATTCTTGATGAAGCTATGCTGCCTTTTTAAAAATCACAGCTTTTTTTTCTCTCTCCAAATATTCACTAACAATCCTTTAAAGAATATGTTTTAGAATTTTTCCAGGAATCAAAGTCAAGCTCATTGATTTATGGTTTGTAGACTCCATCCTCTTTCCTCTTTTGAAAATTGAGACAATTTCCTCTTTTTAGTCCCTCACTGCATCTCCTGCTTTCAGTGTATGATCTTTCAAAGATTACTCAATTTTTCAGTTCTTTGATTATTGTAGCTATAGTTCTTCTGAGCCTGGTCACTTGAACTCATCAAAGACAACTAGAAACTCTCTTAATAACCCCTACTCATCTTATGCTTTAACTCCTTATTAGCCATTTAAATTCTGTCCTTCTTAGTCCAAAGATTGTTCTCTTTGAGGGAAAAAAAAGTAAGGAAAGTAGAAGCTGAATGTCTGTCTTTTCTTCATAATCAGCCCATTCACTGTGAGCAGCAGGCCAATATTTAACTGTTTTCTTTTCCCAAATGTATATGGGAATATATAGGTTATATCTAGCAGAATATCTAGGTACCTACAGAAGACAGGTACAAGTACTCAAGGTAATAAAGCATATTGAATATAAAACAGTATTTATCCCACCAAGCAAAAAAATGTGTAAAGAACCCAGTATTCATAGATAAGCTACTCTATCTCTAGGGAGCATCATTTTCACACAGAGATCCTAGAGACTTATGGTATGGGCATGGACTCCTCCAAAAAGGATATGCACTAGGAATGAGTAAGTAGGCAACCCCTGGCATTCCAATGAGCCTCTTGGCCATCCAGGAACCCACTTAGGAATCTTGTGATACTATGCTAAGGGTCTTTACTACCCATAGAGGGCAGATGAATTTAGGGTTTTTAAAGAGGTAATCTCTTTGCCATCGAACCTGCTCTTTCTATATAATTAAAAACAATTGCACAGGGAACAGTTTAGGGCATTTTCTCTCATATCATATTTATGGTTAGGACTTTCAGGAGTCAAAAGTCATGTGCATGGTAATAGCTTTATTTATATACTATTTAGAGGTTTGTAAAGTGCTTTGAATAGTATCTCATTTGATCCTCACAACTCTGTGAGATGAGGAAACTGAGGCTGAAATGGAATACATGACTTGTATATGATTACACAGCTATAAAGTGTCTAAGGGAGGATTTGAACTCAGGTCATCCTAACTTCAAGGTCAGTACTTTATCTAGTATACTACCAGTTCTTTTCCCTAAGAAGCTGGTACCAACTAGGAACTCCCTTGAAATTCTTAAACTTGAGTCTTTCCATGGGTAATCCCATGCCTGGCTCTGTCCAGGAATACCTTTTCTTTCTCTAGAATATACGGGTTAAGGAATTCTCACTACTTGGTCACATGGTTTACTTTTCCAGAACTGCTATCACTTGACCTGAGAGGTTGCACAACTACTTGTCTCAAGCAGGGTACAAAGGCTGGGGAGGGAGGGACAGCAGAACCTCAAAGGTCAGGAGGCCACAGAGAGAGCACATGCAACTTCCGTACACTTTTGCCCAAGGTAGTTATTAGTGACTCCCAGGAGGGAGACAATCTACAATGCAGACTGGCCCTTAGCTTTATTGCTCTCACAATTTCTCCTCTGAAAGGTGGAGGTGGGGGAATGACTGAACACATGAACAATGATCACTCAATGAAGATTTTCTTTCCATAGCTAATGCAAAGGAATGACCCTTCTCACAACAGTCTGAGACTACAAATTCATCCCCAATTATTCTACATGGAGTTGAGAATGGGTCAGATGGGCATGTCCAGTTCGTATATAGGACCTGGAAATAGGACCATGATCAAGATCCCAAACAAAGTCTTAATGAAATATCATGACATTGATCAAGGTACTTTCCTCATCAACCTTCTACAATTGTCTCCACCTCCCCCCCCCCAGTTAAAATTTTGCAATCCCTGCAAATCTAGCCATGAAGCCTTCAAATATGTTGAACTGTATCCCCAACACTGCACAGCTTTCCTGGGACCTCTCAAGGTTCCACAGTTTAGGTAAGTCACTCAATTCAACAATATCTCTCTTTGCTCAGTACGTTGCCTAATGCCTCACAGAGTCCTCGGCAGCACCTACAGCACACAGTTCTTAGATTCTCCTCAAATACACAATCTTTTTCTAAGGTTCCAAATATCCCATAGCTGGGAAGGACTTGGGGGTTACAACCACCTCTGACACATACATCTACAACGTTTATTGGGACTTATGCCTTCCTTGATGCTTCAAGAGCCTGACCTGTCTTATTCCAGTCCTCCTATCCCAAATGAGTAGGAAAAAGTAAAAAATAAAATAAAACAACTAACTTAAAAATTGTATAAAAAAAAATAACTAATAAATTTGAAGAAAAAACCCACCTTCCCCACCAAAGGGTAAGCACCAGGATATCAAATAGCATCCCCTTCCTATGGGACCAAAGTCCAGGAGGATACTGGATAAGCCCCTAAAATGTAACTATGCAGTAAAATTTTGAAGGATTTCTATTGGCTAACCTCTTGCAAAGGCAGTAGTCTAGATCCCCCCACCCATATCTGCTGTCCTCCCAAATTAAACAATTTCTGAATCAAGTAGTTCAAGTTCTTTTCTCTGTCTGTCTCTCTGGTGGTTTATTGTACGGGTTCACACACACTGGGTCTAATCAAGACTCCTGAATTGTTACGAAATTTCATGTTATATAGCTATGAATACATGTTGTGAAATATTGCTAAATGTTATGAAAATTGCACGGCCTATAAGGAGGGTAATGGTCTTGTATTTACAACAGAAATAAATCAACAAACATGTAACAAGCCCCTACTATGTGCGAGGCACTGTTAGGTACTGCATAGCTACATGTTATAAAAATTGTATAACCTTGAAAGAGGGTAATAGTATTTCATTTACAACTGAAATAAATCAACAAACATTTAGTAAGCACCTACTATATGCCAGGCGCTATGCTAGGCACTACATAGCTACATGTTTCAAAAATTGTGCAACTTATAAAGGGGTTAGTAGTCGTAACTGAAATGAATTAACAAATATTTAATAAGCACCTACTATGTGCCAGGCACTATGTTAGGCACTACATAGCCACATGTTATGAAAATTGCACAACCTATGAAGAGGGTAGTAGTCTTGTATCTACAACTGAAATAAATTAATAAGCATATAGTAAGCACCTACTATGTGTCAGACACTGCCAGGCATTGGTAGGAAAAAAAACCCTTAAGGTTATCTAATCTAATCCCCTCACTTTAGTGATAAGGAAACTGAGGCCCAGAACAATTGTTTTATGACTTGGGGGTCGGGATCCACTATACAAAATACTACATTCAAAATTAATCATTGTTCATTCAACAAAAATGATAGAGCATAGCATTGCTTAGAAGAAAGTCTAACAATTTTGAAGTTGAAAGTTCTGATTTGAGTTCGAAAATATGCTACTTTAAAAGAGTTATAGAATTATCTCAAATCCTTAGAGGTGGTAACAATCTCTACAGCTTTCCTGCTTTACAACTCTGGCATCTGCATGAGGCTAGACTTAAGTCATGATGTGTAGATTATTTATTATGCAGAGTGATTTTCAAACTATCCTTGGTGACTTGTTCTGATAGCTGATAACCCCAGCAACCAACTAATTGTTTTTGTGTGTGACCTAAGCACCCCTTGCAGAATTTGGAACTACTTTTCCTCATGTTCTCTTCTCAGGAGCTCAATTACAGATACCCTGGTGAAAACTAATTTCCTACGAAATGAAGACCCACCATAGAATAGTTGCTTATTCATGAAAGAGTTCTACAATTAAGCTCAAATTGGATAATCAAAACTGAGCAGAGGGAGGCTGAGGTTAGTTTGAAATATCAAGAGAGATGTGGTGGAACACTGAAAATCAGAAACATCAGGCCATCACATTTCCCCTGGCCCAAGCACATCAAATTTCTTGAGTTAGCAATGAGCTCAGGAAACCTGCAGAGCTCCATAATTAGAACACTGTGATTATATGTCAGAAAGTCAGAGGAATGCCATTTTTTTGGCTATTTATCAATCGTTTGGAACCCATGAGACAAAGTTATTTTCAGATTCCCTTTCAGATGGTTGTTCTGTTATGACTTTAGGTCAATGCTTATGCTGGCCCTCATCTATAACCAGCTAAGCCCTCTTTTGTGCTGAGGATTTTTTAAGTTATCTCAAGCAAGTAGGCAAATGTTTTCTAGGAAGCAGAGTGGCACAAGTGACAAGGGCACAGGATTTGGTGTCAAAGGGTCTGGGTTCAAATCCAGGCTCTGCCCTTACTGCTCTTGTGACCTTAAGTAAGTCATTTAACCTCAGTTTCTGCTCCTTTTACAGGATATGAGGATAATAATAGCACTTCTCAAGGTTGTTATGAGGATTGAATGAGATGATCTTTGTAAGGCAATTAGCAAACAGTACCTAGCACATAGTAGGGGCTTATTAAATACTTGTTTCTTTCTCTTCCAGACAAAGGTGGTAAGTAGCAGAGACAGGATTTAATCTCAGGCTCTCTCACTAAAAACGCAGAGTGGTTTCTTCTTTAACAAGGTGCCTCTGCTATGGTATGCCTAAAGTTTCACTGTCTTTCTAATATCACTGGAGGTCATTGGTCTCAGTTTTTAGCTTTAAACAATACAACAGCCTTTTTGGAATTAGTGGAAAGAATGACTTTTTTTTTTCTTTCGATCAGACAGTAGGGCAGAGGAGATGACTTTTTTCATTAGTGGACATAAGAGGGAGTCTGCATAGTATAAGGGATCTGAGGCTAGCCTTGGAATCAAGAAGACCTAGGTTTAAGTCTTGTTTCTGACACCTAACATGTGGGTGACCATGTATGAAACTGAGCCTTTTCTGTGCATCAGGAAATGCCTTAAGACTTTAAGTAGCTAAGGTAGTGCTAATTTGTGTCAATGGAGGGAGTTTCCATACCAGGAGTTCACAGCTCTAAGGGTTCACTCCACAGACATCAAGTGTGTTAAAAATATACCTACAAATAAATATACTGTCTGGACATTGCTATATCATAATCTCTATTCTGTGAGGGATTTTTAAAGATCCTTCTTAGACCATTCCCAGTGTTTGCACTGGATTTGACAAATGCCATCACACTATTAAATCTTAGATATGAGTTCTGGCCCTGACTATAACTTCTTGAAAAGATTGAGTCTTAAACCTTCAAACTTACCTTTGAAGTTCTTTCTGTTAGGAGAGAGAGAGCACAGAGGGATGTGTTAAAAAAAGCTGCAGAAGTTCTATAGGCTAATCCAAAATCAATGACATCCAGCCATCACCATCCTTTTCTTTTTCCCATTTAAGACTTATAAGGCTTCCAGGCTCAAGAACTTACTGTATCAACCTGTTTTCCAGGAGCCCCATTAATCTACAGTGTGGATCCTTTTATTGAGGGGATTTGTTCTGTTAAGTTTGGATTCAGTCAAAGGGTTGCACTTGAGGACGTAGAGGGCCTTGAGGCTGCAGGTTCCCCACCCCTGATTACACTCTTGGTTCATCTTTTATTTCAAAATGTGACCTCATCATAGGTTCAATCTAGTGGTTCAAAACCAGAGAAAGGTTTCCTTTACCTTACTCATGACCCTCACCCACTTTCAAGAGAATTGGGAGGCAAGAAAGGAATTGATGATGCTTGTTCATAAATCTTTGGGTGTGAGTCAGTACAGTTTGTGGATTTGTTCAGATAAGTCGCTGAATAATTGCTTATAGACATTAAAAGATGTTGTCAAAATATGCACCTTTATAAATAACAAAATCTTTAACATATATAAGTTAGTCACTTGTAGATTATTCAAGTGAAATATTTCTCTTCCTGATTCTCTCTTTTTTGTTGTTTGCTACCCTGATGAAATTCCACAGAGGACTTGTCAAGGGGAATTCCAACCTATTCATTCAGCAATCATCTTAAGGTCACATATTTTTGCTCAGAGTCTGAACTCCCATGCTTCAAGTGGTCAATCAGGCTCCTCTGGTTTTTCTCTCAAGTGACAAGGATACTGAAATAGTTAACCTAGGGGTTAGAGAACTTGCCACATTCCCACAGTGAGTCATATCAAGATTCTCACCTTGAAATCATTTCCTGGGACCAAGCGTCTAAAGATAATAATCTTCAGATAGGATTTCTAGTTTTTTTCTCAGAGACAAGGGTGATGCTGATTGTTCTGAAGGATAGGTTTTCCCATTTTTTTTTTTTTTTTGCCTAGGCAATGGGGTTAAGTGACTTGCCCAGGGTCACACAGCTAGTAAGTGTTACGTGTCTGAGGCCAGATTTGAACTCAGGTCATCCTGAGTCCAGGGCTGGTCTGTATCCACTGCGCCACCTACCTGCCCCGGTTTTCCCATTTTTCAAAGCCTTCACCAATCATTTGAAGGTTGAGGAGCTCAAACGTTGATGTCTTCCATGTGGTTTTTTTACTCTTTGTTAGAGAGGCAGTGTATTGCAGTGGAAAGAACAACAGAATTGGAGTGAGGGGAAACATAGGCTCCAAATTCTTCTCTGGGACTTTCTCGCTGTGTGACCACAAGCAGGTCCCTTAGTTTCTTCATCTGTAATATAGAGATAGTGCCAGCAGTAACTTCCTCACATAGCTGTTGTGAGGTTGTGAAATGGAGAATGGGCATAAGTATTTATATAGTCCCTACTATGTACCAGGCACTGTGTACTTTTACAAATATTATCTTATTTGATCAAGGTAATGTGTGTAAAGTTTTTTTTATAGACTTTGGTGAACTACATAAATAGCAGCTAATATTACTAAATTTCCAAGTATTTTTCAAGATATTAAATCCAGTGCCACCTAAGAGGTACTTTTTTTTTTTTTTAGGCAATTGGGGTTAAGTGACTTGCCCAGGGTCACACAGCTAGTTAAGTGTCAAGTGTTTGGTCTGAGACCAGATTTGAACTCAGGTCCTTCTGACTTCAGGGCCGGTGCTCTATCCACTGCTCCGCCTAGTTGCCCCCTAAGAGGTACTCTGGAATCAGGAAGACCTGGGTTCCAGTTCTACCTTTGATACACACTGGCTATTTGATCTTGGACAATTTACTTAATCTCTCCATGTCCAAGGCAGTCTCTAAGACTCAAAGTTGCAGAACAGGGGCTAATCTTTATTGGTAGAGAGAGTTTACTTAATCATGCCAATGAAACCAAAGGTCTGATTAAAAAAAATCAATGCCACCAAAGCATCCAGTTAAGCCTGAAACTTTTGTCACAAATCCTGAAGAAGTCCTAGCATAAAATATTCACTCCTCTAACACTTGTGATGGCTTCAATGTCCATTTCTTGCAGGTTTAGTCTGACGGGGATGAAATAGGAAAACAGAAGCTGAGCATTTCTTTTGGGTCTTAATGGTAATTAAGAAATTAAGCTGTTGAAGTCCTCTTCAAGTGAGTTTTAAGTCAGGGAGAAGCTTGGGGAGTCTAAGAGGATCACTTATTCTCAGAACTTGAGTTATTTTCATGCTTTTTTTGTATGTTTTTTTTCCTTCAGATTTGCTTTTGGAAAACAAACAAGCAAAAAGCATCCCTTATTTCTGTGAGAGTAGGGCAACCAAGGGGCCCAGGCAGCTGCTTGTTTAATGTATGTCATTAGAAGTGCCCTTCCCAGAGGATGATTCAAATGCTGTATTAGTTTAGGAGAAAGGTGATCCTGTAGGTTCGCCTGCCAGCTATATAGCACAGAGCTTAAATTAGATCAGGATGAATGGTATTCTTTTCCAGGGCACAGATATATAGGGGAGCGTGTTTCCTCTCCATAGCAATCCTGAGATCTCTATCCTCACACATTATACTTCTTAGATCTTTGCTGGTTTGGGTCAAATAGTTTAACCCTGATCCCTTTTCCAACCCCAGAAATCACCCCTAAGTTCCTGTTGCAATGTAGTGCTTATTCCAATATGACTGTGCCCATAACCAGGCTGTCCTCTGGGCTCTCCTCCATCCACACCCACCCACCCACTTTTTCACTAGGTGAAAGAATTCTTAGTTTCTTCTCCAGTAAGGAAACAAATTACATCATGAATAATTCTTTCATAATTAATCACTCAACAGACTAAATTGTCCATTAGTCCCACCAAAGCTTAAAAGTTTCTCTCAAATGTTATTTTTTTATAATTTAATTTTATTTTTTTCAATCAACAAAAATGAATTTTGTCTCCTTCCCTTGACTTCTCCTCCCATCCCTCATTGGAGAAGAAAAAGAAAGCTTTTATAACAAATATGCATTGTCAAGCAAAACAAATGTCCATATTGGCCATGTCTGAAAAATATGCCTCTCACTTTGCACCTTGAGCCCACATGGCTCTCTGTTGCGGGGTAGATAACATGTTTCATCATGGATCCTCTGGGATTGTGATTGGTTATTGTATTGAGCAGAATTATCAGATCTTTCTAAGTCATTTGTCTTCAAAATATCATTATCGTTATATAAATTATTCTCCTAGTTCTTCTGACTGTACTCTGCATCAATTCATACAAGTCTTCCCAAGTCTGCTCTGAAAGCCATCCCTTTCATCATTTCTTATAGAGCAATTGTCTTCCATCACATCAATATTCCATAATTTGTTTAACCATTGCCCAATTAATGGACATCCTCTTAGTTTCCAGTTCTTTGCCATCACAAAAGAGCTACTATAAATATTTCTGTACATGAGTCCCACAAACAAACAAACAAACAAACAAACCAAAAAAGCATGTGAACCTTTTTTCTTTGATCTGTTATTTGGTGTATAGGAAGTAGTGTGCTGGTAAATATTTAGCAACTGGCTCTCCAAAAACCACAGCACATTTTAAAGTTTAACTTGCATTATTCACATTTTCTCTATTGCTTAAGTTTAGACAATTAACAAAACAGTAAACCAAGCCCTGACTTGTGACATTTGCCCATTTCCAAAATATAAATGCTCACACTGAAAATCTAACAATTATCTCTTACAATTATCTCTTACCTGCCAGTACAAGCTAGCTCCCTCATGCCTGTAGGCCCAGTAATGGTATCACTGGATATCAGAAGATATGCATGGCTTAGTAACTTTTGGGCCATAGTTTCTAATTGCTTTCAGAATGACCAGTTCACAGCTCTACAAACTGTGTATTAGCCTACTTCTTTTCCCACAGTTTCTCCAACATTTGTCATTTTCCTTTCTTGTCAATTTTACCAATCTGATGGGTTTGAGGTAGAACTTCAAAGTTACTTTAATTTGCATTTCTCAGTTAGTGATTTGAAGCATTTTTAAAAAAAAATATGACTATAGGGGCAGCTAGGTGGCACAGTGAATAGAGCACCTGCCCTGAAGTCAGGAAGACCTGAGTTCAAATCCGGCGTCAGACCAAACACTTGACACTTACTAGCTGCATGACCCTGGGCAAGTCACTTAACCCCAGTTGCCTGAAAAAAAAATTAAAAAAAATGTAACTATAGATAATTTGGATTTTCCCCTTAGAAAACTGCCTGTTCATGTTCTTGGACCATTTATCAGAGACTGGCTTTTATTTCCCAAATTTTTTTGAGACTTATCTACTATTGGAGCTGTTAGCTACTCACTGGAGAGTCCCATGCTGCCCCAGGGAATCTGTACATGACTCTGTGGTGTAAATGTTGACTCAGTACCATGATCTCCATGGTTACCAGAGAATTAATGACTTTATACCATTTTGTCTCTCTCTCCACAGGGTGCTGCCACTCATTGTCTAAAGATATACAGATTTGGAGAGCTGCTCAATCAACACGAGTTTTGAGCCTACACCTACTGGTTAACCTTGACTCATTTAGAAAGTGCTGTATAACAATGAGGGAAAATCATGTGATCACTGAATAATGGGTTTGTTTTTTCTTGGAAGCAAAAATCCAGGATTTTTGGAAGTTTATTCTTCTGAATCTTCTCTTGAGTCAACAAAGGAGTTCTAATCAGTCAGTCAAGAAGAATTTATTTAGGGCTTACTATATTCCGGGCATGGTGTTAAGTGTTGGGGATGCAAAGAAAGGCTGAAACACCACTCTTGCCCTCAGTGAGTTCAGATTTTCATGGGGAAACCATAGTTTCCCATAGTAATAGTCATCAGGAAGACACAAGAACTCTGAAGTCAGGGTTTCTGTTTACTTGTGGCATGGAAATCCAGGATTTGTTGTGAGCTATAACTCATGAAAGTTGGTAGTTTGGTCACTTATTGAAACCTCTGCCCTCATCTGGGACATGTGGCAGGTGAAAGATGAAATGACTGTGGAAACAAAGTTTTGAGCTTCTGAGCATATTGATTTATTAAGCAGTACGTGCCAATTGCCCAAGAAATCAGGATCAGGCCTCTTCTTCTGTTTTGTCACTGGACCCCGAATAGAGGGGGGCAGATATACTTTTATACACTAAAAACAAATGAATTAAAAGAAAGCCATTAACCAGGATACAAAATGAGATGATCTGATTTTTAATTGGAAGAAAGATTAGGGACTTTCCAAGGTGGGAGGGGGAGAGTGAACAGGTGCAATTCCCTGAAATCAGAAAAAGAGGTGTCCCACTACCCCGCCATGGGTTGCTTGAGATGTACAATTGTGAGAAAAGTCCTTGCATCAATCTTGAGCTCTGACCAGGCTTCTGGTCAGCATAACCTAGGTCTTTAGTTAAGGGTTTCTAAGCAGCAGATAGAGGTGGTCCAGCTTCCCTGACCACAGGGCTAGGTTCAAACAATGCAAAAAAAATGCTGATGCTTCTCTCCTCTCCTTATTTCCCACCCCCATCCCAAGTCCCAATCCTTGTAACTTTGCATGAAGGATGAGGGAGAAACATTCACAATGAGAGTTAGGGAGTGTCATAGAGAAGAACTGAAGGATTCCAGAGTTGTTAGGGATGTCAAAATTTATGCAGTCCAACTCTTACCCAAAGGATGGATCCCATCAGTGACATCCTTAACAAGTTGTTATTGAAGATCTCCAGGGACAGGGGACTCACTATGAAGCAGTCCATGTTGTTTTTGTATGACTTTACGAGAAATCCTTGTTGTTATTGTTTGTCCTTTGTTCTTGAAGAGGACCATGACATCAAGAAGGTGATGCCATGATTTGCAAGTGAATTGGATTTAAGTGAGGGAGGGCTGGGCAAAGTCACCAGCCTCACTTACTCCTTCAGAGCCATCTGGGTCCAGTGGCCAGACATAGATCAGGATGACTGGAGATGGCCCCCCAAGAGAAATCCTTAGGACATACAGGGATAGGGAATAGTTTTCTTTCCTTGCTGATAATCGGCTAATTCATTAGCAATTATTAAACATTCGCTACTCACCCAATGCTGTACTATGAAGTGACAAGAGCACTAAAGAGTTGGGGGTTGGTACAAAAGAAGTCTAATTCCTGCCTCAGCCTTCAAAGAAGAATTGAAAGTCTTTTTGGAGATAAAGTCAAAATCAAATGAAACGATTCAAGATCAAGACAGCATAGAATTAATTGATATAATTAGTCAATAAAGAAATAATTAATTATGTTGCAGAGACTGCAATTGTCATAGTCTGTGAAATGCTGAGGACAGGGACAATAAAACCTTTATGGAGTAGCTGCCTCACATGGCTGATGGCAGGCTTAAGTGAGAGAACAAAGGTAAAGTGTTTCATAAACTTCAAAATGCTATGTAGACATCAGTTAGTATTTTTAGTGGGTGAGTTCAGAGAAGGGAGCAATCATCTGGGTTTTGATCTTATTAATTCAGCAATATATCCAGGATGTCTTTGAGGAGCAGAAGCATGTGGAAGACAGATGGAAAGGAAGGCCTGAAGATGGAAGCCGTTATTATTTATTGAGTTCTGAGAGTATACCCAGGGGTGAGCCAGACATGGAGGAGAGGATTTGCAACTTCAAGATGTAAAATGTGTGGGCTTTTATAGCATAAAAAAACGATGCCCTAATCAGTTTATTGTCTCTTGCCTCTTGCCATTAAGATGAGAAACTGAGTTAATCAAATTCATTATGTGTTGCCTGTGTCAGGTTTGGATTTTAGATTTCTAGATAGTAATAATGAATGTATTAACCCATTGTAGTCTGGCTTTGGGATTAGGGAATTAGGAAAAGCGTGGAAGTTGGAGTTAAAGACATGGGTTCAAATCCCAGGGCTACCACTAATTAGCTGTATCACTATGGGCAAACCACTTAACCTGAGTCTCAGTTTCCTTGTGTAAAACTGAAACAAAATCTGTAGCATATGCCTCACAGAGCTTTAAATGAGAGAATGTAAGCAATGCATTATATAAATGTCTGCTATTGTTATTATTAAAGCACAATTATTCTAATACGATATGGACGCTCCTGACGATGATGTTGTTGAATCCAACCCCTGCCTGCCCATTTTGAGCAACTCTTGTTCATGTCTTCCCATACATTTGTCAGGGGTGGGTGGGTGGGTTTCCTAATTTGTTGGTAATTTGTCTTGTCTTAATATCATGCAATAACAATGATGCAATCAGGCTATCCCTCAGTTCCACTTTGTATTCATCACATAACTAGTCCATCTCTTTCCCCTAAAATCATGTATAAAGAATAATTAGCACAATATGTTTTCCACCAACTAATTCAGGTTGAGTAGAAGGGGATATCTGCTGACTATTTCCCAACATCTCCCTTCCTGGAACATCAAAATGGGAAACCAATCAGATTTCTGCATGGAATAGTGGAAAGAATACTGGCTCTACAGCCAGAAGATGGAGGTTCAAACCCCACCTCAGATACTACCTGTTTGACATTGGGCAAGTTACTTAACCATTCTTCAATTTCTTTACCTATAAAACCCATGGTCTTTTCCAGTTTCCTTTCTGCCCCAGTAGGTGAGAAGCCTGAAGTTATCCTGGAGTGAGGGTTCTTGTAGACCTGAGATGTGAGGTCACCCTACCACCCTAATTTTGGAGGTGTCAGTCTCAGTGTGTGTGTGTGTGTGTGTGTGTGTGTGGTGTGATGGTGGCAATGGTGGTCTATACCACCCTGATGGAGGAGATAAATCTAAGCCATTAATTACAATGATTAAGAGAAGAGGCCAAAGATCTGAATGGGGCCCCACTAAGTCCAAGGACTAGCTTCTCTGCAGGATCATCACTGAACTCCCTTCCTCCTCCTACCATCACACCTAAGTGTGGAGACCACTCTAGTTTTATCCTTCCCTTGGTGCTCTTGCCTTCCTCTCTTCATCCTACCACTTCTATAGCCTCAGTTATCCTTTGGACCTATTCCTTAAGTCTTAAGCCTCTCAACATGATAAAATGTGTCAAATAAAGGTCTCATGCTTCTAAGATCACTGGCAAGTATGTCTTTGTGTAAAAGCACCCTAAGTTCTTCAAATTGCTCCCATGGACTAGGAGACTCACCCCCCCCTTTTCTCTCTTTTTTCCCTTCCCCCCAACATATCCAATTAATTACAAATCCTTTGGAGTCTACGTCTGTAATATTTCTCAATCTGCCCGCAATATTCTGCTGTTACTATAACCATCCTAGTTCAGGTCCTCATTTCTTCTCATGTAGACTAATGAAATAACTTCCTAAGTGTTCTTCTTAGTTCCAGTCTATTCAATGGATCTCAATAAGCATTTATTGAGCACCTACTGTGTATAAGGTGCTGTGCCTAGAACTGAGGGTGCTCCCTTTTGGATCCATTCTTCATAATTCCAGATACATAATTTTCCTAATGTACTATTTGTTGCTGTCATTTTTCAGTTGTGTCCAACTCTTCATGACCCCATTTGAGGTTTTCTTGGTGAAGATATGGGAGTGTTTTGCCATTTCCTTCTCCAGCTCATTTTGCAGATAAGGAAACTGAGGCAAACAAGTTAAGTGACTTGCCCAGGGTCATAGCTAGTAGCTGTCTGAGGCCAGATTTGAACTCAAGAAGATGAATTTTCCTAAGTCCAGGCCTGGAATTCTATCTACTGTGCCACCTAGCTGCCCTATTGGGATTACATTATTCCTTTATTCAAAAATCTTTAGAAGCTCCCCATTTCCTGATGAGTAAAGTATAAACTCCATAACTGTTTATTTTGGACCCTCTAGAATCTAGAATCAGTCTACTTTTCTAGACTTCTCTTTTGCTACCTCTTTCACACCCCTCAAATCCAGATTGCACTGCTCTCAAATCCCTTTTATCCTTTCTTCTTCTGTCTTTGTGTCTTACATCATGTGATCTCCCAGACTGGCAGCAGACTATCCCACTTCTCCCACCTCTATTTAAGTATTTACCTTCTTTAAAGTCCTAGTAATGTGTCATCTCCCACTCTAATCCTTCCCCTGGTGGAAAGTGCTCAGCATATACAATTT
Organism: Vombatus ursinus; assembly: GCF_900497805.2. Lineage (NCBI taxonomy): Eukaryota > Metazoa > Chordata > Mammalia > Diprotodontia > Vombatidae > Vombatus > Vombatus ursinus. Next base: position 19,834,550 of record NW_020943070.1, on the reverse strand, counting down.
GGGTGTGTGGTCCTCAATTGGATCTGAAATTCCATCTTCTTATTACTCATTTCCTATATTGATACATGCTTCCCATATTTGAGGTGTGCTAGAATCAGCTTAATCTGGTTCCTGAGAGCTGATTCTTAAATTCTCAGTATGACCACTTACACCTTAGAAATCAGCAGAAGTTATAAATCAAGATTTTATTTACTGTTTTACTGATGGATTAGACTTAAGAAAGTGATGAATGTTAACCATGCAAATTAAACTTGAAAGTGTGTTCTGGGTACATTTTCTTTTTTCTTCAGAGAGCTGGTTGTTAAACATTTAGTAGCACACTCCTATGTAGAAGTCATGTGGAAGGCTGGCTTCCCATAATGATATGAGTTCAATAGCAATACAATACATAACTCAACCATCTCAAACACTGGTGAATGTACCTCCCCTTCCCACCACCCCGGTCATGATGTGAAAGAAAAAAAAATCCAAAGACAATACTCTGGGAGTCATTGCCCTGAGTTTCTCAGCTTGCATCTTATTCTCTCCCACTGAGTCTTGCCAAATATTTTATTCCCACTATACTCTCTCATCACCAAGGCCAGCCTCTATAGCTACTAATCCACCTTTACACTAAATATAATACCAGGGATTTACTTTCTTGTCACTACTAACATCCCCATGGAAATGCCATGTAATCAACCACTTTCCTCACCATCTGTTCCAGTAGTGATGAGAGCTGCAGAAGAATTTTCTATCCAGGTTATAGAATGCCTCACCTATATCTGTTCTCAGCCCTAGTCATCCAGTATTCCAATACAAAGGCTGAGCTTTCCTCTTATTCTTCCAGATGAAGCCAGGGGATGACATGAACCAGGTAACTTGAACGAGTCCATCTTGGAGTAGAGAGCTGGATATTTTTTGGTATTCTGCTGGATTGGTGATTTTTCAATTCATTTCATATTTATTAAACCCCAGGCACTGTTCTAGGCACTGTGGCAGATGAGGGGGTGACTATGATATAAATAGAAACATGATCTTGAAGAGCTTAAATACTACTGATGGTGGGGGAGGCACAACATATAAATAAGTAAAGGCAGTTAGTTCCCTTCTTAGCAAGTGTCTGCCTAATACTGTCTGAATCTTTCTTAGGAAGGGAATGTGAGAGGTAAGAAATTATTATATTTCCATATAAGGAAATTGAGAGAAAAAGTAACTCTAGGTCAGAGGCTCTGGAACTGGCTAAAAGTGGATGAAACTGGTTGTTTGGTTAAAGAGATTCAAAGTAGGACAAAATTTAAGCTTTACTTAGAGTGTGCATGCTTAATGGGCTCATTAGTACTAACTTCTCTGCCCAGAGGGGAGCAATGGCACAGAACTAGGCACATTTCACATGTTAACAGGATGGAGGGACATGTTAAGGAGTAATATGAAGTAGGAGTATCTGGAAGATTGTAACCTAGAAAAGCAGGGACCAATCCTGGCTCTGAAGGGAGGGACAAAAAGGAACTAACTGCATAAAAGGCTTGCTCTGGCTTCTGTCAGTGTGTGTGTGTCCTTTTGGGGTACCACACACACCTGCTTCTTGCGAGAATCATAAATAAATGTTTCCTTCACTCACTTCAGTTTAAGTTTCGTTTCTTAAGGGAGGATGGAACTCCGCATGGTATGTTTCTAGGGGAGCAGTGAGTTGGAGCTGCACGCTTGGGCTAAACCTCTAACCCTACCAAGGAGTGACTAAACTCCATTTCTCACAGAAGGAAGGAAGGAGAGAGAGAGAAGAAAGAAAGGAAAGAAAGAAAGAAAGGAGGGAGGGAAGCAAGGAAAGAAAGAAGTAAAAAGGAAGGAAGAGAAGAAGGGAGGAAGGAAGGGTGGAAAGAAAGAAGGAAGGAAACGTGGAAGCATTTATTAAGCACCTAATATGTGCCAGTCACTGTGCTGAATGCTTTACAAAGATGATCTCATTTGATCCTCAAAACAACCCTGGGAAGTAGGTGCTGTTATTAGACCATTCTACAGTTGAGGAAACTGAGACAGACATAGGTTAACTCTGGTAAACACTGCCTATCCTCTCAAAGAGCTGAGAACTGTTATTATTATTATTATTCTTGTTAGTTTTGAGGAAGGGCTCAGACCAGTGATTCTTCATTCTCTGGATTTCACTTCTCTGCCTCAGCTTTCATTTCCTTCAGTTCCTGTGGCCCCCTTTTCCCATTGATGAAGTCTTCCTAGAACCTCCATTTTGAAGAAGATCCCAGACTAGCAATTCAACTTGTTGCCTCCATGCCCCATCCAGACACCTTACCCAATCACCTTTCCTTTTAACACTCTCCCCCCACCCCATGTAAGTGCCTCTAGGGAAAGGATTCTTTTTGTTTGTAACCCCAGCACTTAGTACAGTGCAAGGGTGGGTAGAATTTGGTGGGCACAAAGTAAGTATCTAAAAATGCTTGTTGATTTAACTTATTATGAGCCATTCTCATATTGTCCCCTTTGTCTTCTTTTCTCTTTGAAGATTCTTCATCCAAAGCGGAGGCTGAAATTTAGAGATTCTGGTCAAGATTTCTTCCTGCCTCACACATACATTCCTTCCTTAGGGCACCATCATGGCCATCAACTTTTTTCCCATTTCTGACTTCATTCTTGGCTTCCTGTAGCCGTCTCTGCCCACTAGGTGACTTTGGACTCCAGCTATTGTGACAGTGGTAGAATCATGGGAGAAGTCTCAGTTGTATCTTTCTGTTCCCAATCTGAGGGTAGTCCATTAACCAAGTCTCACACTGAGGTGGGTTTAGTAATTTCTACACCTTTGGTTCATACGATAAGAGCCCATAGAAAATAACACTTGAGCCTGGTGGCTATATGATGAGGGAATGAGGTCTCTTGACTGACTCCAAGTGGCCTCTTCCCTATCTCTTCTACCTATTTTGAGGCCCCATTTTCTTGTCTCAAGCTTTAATTGACACTACCAGGACAGATGAACTGGGGCCCTGCACATAAATCCAAGACCACTATGACTTCTAGTGTTGACCTTAAGGACTTAAGCCAGACAATTCCCAGATCTATAGGCTTAAGGATCTGATTCCTATCTATTTCTCACTCCCAGGGTGAGGAGGTCACTACACTATATGTAAGAATCCCTGCAGAATATAGATTGATTTAGTTTTAAAATGTAATATCTATTTTATTGTGTTTTTATTTATTTTGTTAAATTTTTCCCAGTTACATTTTAATTTGGTTTGGGTTATACTAGGGAGTATTGTGGGCTGTGTATTTTATACCTCTGTATTTATATTATCTGAAGGCAGCTAAGTGGCTCAGTGGATAGAGGCCTGGGCCTGGAGTCAGGAAGACCTGAGTTCAAAGTCAACTTCAGACACAGACACATGTGACCCTAGGCAAGTCACTTAACCCTGTTCACCTCAGATCTTCATCTGTAAAATGAGCTGGAGAAGGAAATGGCAAAGCACTCTAGTATCTTTGCTAAGAAAACCCCAAATGGGGTCAAAAAGAGTCATACAGGACTGAAATGAGCCAACAAGAAGAAGAAGGAATAGTGATAAGTGTTATCAGTACTTTCTAAATTTTGGTTCCCTTGGGCAAAGACCCAGTTACCCCACCCTAGTTATATCTCTGTTTGTACCACCCCTACCAAACCATTCAAGATACAGAGAGCTGACATAATGGAAGGGGAAAGGATAATGCTTCTATAGTTGTGCTGATGTAACCATTGCAATGCCTGAGTCATGAAAGCCTGTATAGTCATTGATGCCAACAGAACCCTGCTCCAGGGCTGATACTATTTAGTAAGGTAGTAGCAGACATCATCTGATGTCACAGCTTGAGCACTACTTCCTCACTCAAACAGTACATGCTATGTGTGAGGTCACATGAACAAGATGACCAGAACTAACACAGACACCCTCCACACATACCATAATATTGACCCAAGTTCTGCAGATGCCCTAGGCCTCACAGTCTGTCTCTTCTCTCGTCAACTCTGACCAAATGATTTCTCCACACTAAATATTACACTTCACTCTACGCTTTCTAAATAATATTTGTCTTCTGCCTCTACAATTCCATCCATATAATAGCAGCCTTCTTACTTCATGGAACTAACTAAAATGCCCTTGTAGAAATACTGGCATGATCAACTACTTCCAGAGAAATAGACTTGAATTCAGAAGACTTGAGTTCAAATCTTGCCCCAGATAGCTTTTAGTTTTGTGTTCATGGGAATGTAATTCAATTTTTCAGAGCCTCATTGTCCTCATAATTATAATAATAATAATTATAGCTAACATTTATATGGCCTGTTGAGGTTTGCAAAGTGATTTTCACGTGTTGTCTCATTTAATCTTCACAACTACCTTTAAGATAATAAATAGACATTTATTAAGCGCTTACTATGTGCTACTATGTGCTAGGGACTGTGCTAAGGACTGGAATACAGAGAAAGGTATAAGACAGAGCTCATAATCTAATGGGGGAAGAGAACATAAAAAGAAGCCGATGGGGGTGGGGAGAACAGATGCTATTACTACCCCTTTTTATAGATGAGGAAACAGATTTAGAGAGGTTAAAGGACTCAAGGACTCACAATGAGTAAGCATCTGAGCTAAGATTTGAATTCAGATCTTCCTGATTCAGCTCTCCATTCAGTACACTACCTAGCTGCTCCATCTGTAAAATGATGATAATAGTACTTGCAATCTCTGCCTCATGTGGGTGCACTGAAGAAAGAGCATTGAAAAGCTTTGAAAAGCTATATAAATAGGAATCGTGAATATTGTTGTTACCATTGTAACCCAGGTTAGCGTTTGTATAAGTCTCTCCTCAGGGCCGGAGAGAATGAAGTCCATGCTGCATGCCTCTAAGAGGAGCCCATTTGGCATGAGAGCTTTGGCAATAACACGTTTTTCTTTCCTGCTTTAAGACCTCTCTTGAACACACATGGTTGAAGAGTCACTTCAGAGAGAGACCCATGGAGAGAGAAAATAGACTTTGTAAGGTAGGCATGTAGAGGAGGGCAGCTATGTTGAGAAGCCAGCCTTCTACTGTATTTCTGCCTGGAAAAATTTATTCTTTCTTGGATATCTTCCTGAAGAAAGTCTGGAATGGTATGATCTCCTCTTCTCTCCTCCCTCCCTCCCCTCCCCTTCCTTCCTGTCTCTTCCCCCCTTCTCTTTCTCTGTCTCTGTCTCTCTCTGTCTCTGTCTTTCTCTCTGTCTCTCTGTCTCTCTGTCTCTCTGTCTCTCTGTCTCTGTCTCTCTCTCTGTCTCTCTCTCTCTCTCTCTGTGTCTCCCTCCCCCCCTCTCTTTCTCACCATTATGTAGGTGGAGGTACTCTTTCAGAGCTTTTCCTTTCAGATACCCCAGGAGATAGGGAGATGGGGAGAGTGGGATGAATCTATTTAACTAGCTTCAATAAAAAACAGTAGGCAGAGGAATTGCTCCAAGGCCATTAACTCTGAAGGCAGCAACCCCAGCTATTTATTTACCAGACCTTCCTCCTACTCTCACACTGATGCTCATTCCGTTTCCAGTTTTCTTTTTGGCCCAAATTCATTTAAAATTTTCCTTTCTTTTGAGGGACTATAATGATAGGTTTCAATAAAAATCTCTTTGGTTCAAAGTAGACATGTCAAACATAGGCACAGGCCACTTGCTATCCACAGTACTACTGAGTGTCCCTTTCCAACCCCATTAAAATGTATGGGGAAATATTTAATAAAATAAGTTAAAATATAATAGAACATAGATAGTGTTAATATATGGTTTTCTAAGTCAGTATGTGACCTGCAAGGATCCTTATGTTCAGTTTTGTGGCCCTTTTCCTATTTGAGCTTGATATCACTGGTTTATAGCCCTCAGCTAATGAAAAATTCCAATAAATTAGAAAAAGAATATCCTTCTTTCTCTCTTTCTCTTCGTGCAGTGTATCATGGCATCCCTTTCACATGCCTTTGAGAAAATTAAATGCTTGCAGACCAATAATGCCTTGGGCTAACCACAGTTTTATTTTAATTGTTGTTCATCTTTCATTTTCAAAGAGGGCCAACAACATCACGAGTGATGTATTGATTTGCGTTAAATTTAAGTGAGGCAGAGTTGCACAAATTTGTCAGCCTCACTCTCTCTTCCAGATCGAAATCCAGTGGCAAAACAAAAATCAGGATGCCTGGTGATGGCCCAGGATGCAGTGCATGACCTTGGCATCTTCTTTGTCTGATCGGGTTCTAAGTGTTCCACAGCTCCTGCTTCAGCCATCTTCATGGCTATTGGAACCAATTGCTCTCATCTACCCATTCTGTTTGTGGAAGTCTTCACATGTTTGTGAATGACATTTCCCTAGCTCACCAACAGCTTTAAGACTTGTTGGTTACCCTCAGTTTGTTTAGCCCATCTGTTGAGATGGTTTTACCAGGGTGTGGCCGCTGCACATGCTACAGCTTCTTGAAGCCACAGGTAAGAATTGGGTGATACATAGACACCAAAGGTAGAAGAGCAGCCCTGAAAAGGGTTTGGCAAGCCCTTGCACCAGAGCTGCTAGTCGTCCCTGAACACTCCATACACCTTTTAACACTAGCTTTTAGAGACTAAGTAGGCAGAAAAGCTTAAGGTGTTTTAAAGAAATAGAGATAATTAGAATGGATGTGTGCTCTCTCAGGAGGGAGAGGGAAAAGGAAGCATGGTATCATTGTTCTTCCCAGCAGCTGTCTTTCTGCTATGGCTTTGGTGGGCTTCACGTCATTCAGCTACAGGTTTTTTTCCCCAGCATCTTACCCCAATTGGGGCAGTGTCAGAAGTGGTAACAGCAACAGCAGCAGAAAGGTGCTCTCCTCATCCTTTCAAGCATGTAAACAACTGTGTACAAATAAGATATTTGCAGGATAAAATGGAAATAATCATTGGAGAGAAGGCACTAGAATTAAGTGGGATTGGGAAAGATTTCCTATAGAAGGTAAGATTTTAGCTGGGAATTGAAGGAAGCCAGAAAAGCTAGAGATGTAGAAGGTAGAGATGAGAAGGTATGGCAGACAGCCAGTGAAAATTCCCAGAGTAAATAGATACAATGACTTGTCAGAGGAACAATAAGGCACTCAGTGTCACTGGATTGCAGAGTTTGGGAAAGAGTATATAAGGTGTAAGAAGACTAGAAAAGTGGAGGGGTTAGGTTATGAAGAGTTTGGAATGCCAAAGAGAACCTTTAACATTTGATCCTGGAAGTGAGAGGGAGTCATTAGAGTTCATTGAATGGTGGTAGTAATGACAGGGGTAACATGGTCAGACCCGTGCTTTAAGGTCGACAATTGGGTAGAGGATGGATTGAAGTGGGGAGAGACTTGTGGCAGGCAGACCAACTGATTGGCTTTTACAATAGTGAGGTATGAGGTGATGAGAGCCTACGCTAGGCTGGTGTCAGTGACAGAGGAGAGAAAGGAGGAGTGTGCAAGGGATGTTATGAAGGTAAAACTGACAGACTTTGGTAACAGATTGTGTATAGTGGATGAGAGAGAATGAGAAATTGAGGATGACACCCAAGTTTTAAGTCTAGGGAGCTGGGAATATCTGGGACATTCGGAAGGAGGGAGAGGTTAGGAATGGATAAGTAGATTTGAGAATCATCAGCACAGAGATGATAATTGAATCCACAAGAACTGAGATAACGTAGAAGGAAAAGATGAAAAGGGCCCAGGTTAGAGTTCCAGGGGACAGACATTCTTGAAGCCACTTGGACTCAGAGGTAATAGAAGGGACAAGCAGCAGTTCCCTACCTCTGAACACCATCGGTTGCAGTGGACACCTGCCCTGAGGTCAGGCGGACCTGAGTTCAAATCTGGCCTCAGACACTTACTAGCCGTGTGACCCTGGGCAAATCACTTAACCTGATTGCCTAAAGAAAATAAAAACAAAAAAATAAACAAAAAGCCACCATTGGTCATAATCATTTCTGTTCCTTTCTTGTGACAATAGTATGCTATCAGCTTTGACTACCATGTATCTCCCTTGTATATTTTAGACTCTCAGAAGATTTCAGGTCTTTACCTTCATTAGGATGAAGGTACAAGGGGGCTATTTTTTCCCAGGGCATTCATAATCTTCAATGGTATGTGGATGAGAATATACTGATAATTTCCATCCTATCTTGCAAGCATGCATCTCAGTTGTACCCCAACTTCTTGGATAAAGGGAACTACATCAGTGTTATAATACTCTCTACTTGCCCATTTCACCCCCAACATATCTCCTCTTTCCCACACCCAACCCCCCCCCCCCTAACTGGGGCTCCTAAAAGATATGCCAGCTTAAGTTATTTTGGGGGTCAACATGTATTTGAATGATGTGTCTTTTTTTTTTAATCAGACCAAACCAGAGGATATAGTAACTCAAAGCAAAATTATTTTATTAGAATCGAACATGGGTTAGCAAACTGTAGCCCATGGTCCAAATCTGATTTATTTTTAGATAAACTTTTATTGCATTTTAAAATTAAAAAAAGATTCTTCGCTTATGGGCCATTCTAAATCAAGAACTGGGCCGATTTGTCTCTTAGACTGTAGTTTGCTGATCCCCTAGAATACAATATTATGACGAATAACAAGGGAAATATAGCCTTCATACACACTGGGCCAGGCTAACCCAGATTCCCAAGTCATCAGTGAGGAAACACTTGTAGATCAGGTAACTCATAGGATAGTCATAGATAGATCACTTCTTTTCCTCCAAAGTTGCAGCTCACTATCCCTGCAGAGCTATTGATGTCATCTGCTGTTCTGCTGGTGTGAGCTTCTTAGCTACTTTTCCCAATAACTTTTTAAGTTGCAGATATTATCTTCTTGGTTACTTTCTCTCCTGCATTGCAATCTGCTGATTCTCCCCTTGAATGGCAGCTAAGTGGTTTCTTCCCAATGGGGGATTGATTACAGTTCTTTTATGAGTCAGCCCTTAGCATCAGGACTATTTCAGGTCTTTTTGGAGGTCAGACCCACAGCAACACCCAGTTAACGCAGCAATAATCCCTCAGGTTAAATCTGTCTCTCTGTTTCTCTGTCTCTGTCTCTGTCTCTGTCTTTGTCTCTTTCTGTCTCCTCTGTCTCTGTCTCTGTCTCTCTTTCTCTACCTCTCTGTCTGTCCCCTACTCTACTTCTCCCTCAATAGCCACCCCCCCAGATCTGCCTGATATTTGTGTGAGGTGACTCCCATCATGCCCCTAGCACTGGGGCTATAGTTTCACTTAGAAAGATTGGAGGGGTCAGAGTGGAGCTGGAGACCTTTTCCCTATATTTCTGTAGCTACACAAATTGTTGCTCTCCCTACAGTAGTTTTAAGTCAGTGTTTACTTGTGGGCTACAGAGGCAATTTTCTCTCTGTGTTATGAACGTCACCACTTATATACCTCTATTCTTTATAGACCCTGTGAATCCCAGTCCCTTGCCATTCTGTGGATTAGGTAGTATTACATATAACTATCCATATTTTACAGATATGGAAAGCGAGTCTTCAAAATGCAAAATTATTTGCCTGTAGTCACACCTTTAGTAATTATTGGGAGCCATGATTTGAGCCTAGATCTTCTGCCTAAAAGTCAAATGTTTTTCCCCCCTGTACCATATTGTGGCCCTTTGCCACTCTTGTCCCTGTATCCCTGAGTTGCTAAAGTCACAAAGAGGGAGACAAATCTTATAAATCAGTGTATTCATTCTACCCTTTAGCAAACCCTTGTTGCTACTGGAAAGAACTGAGGACAAGATGAGAGACACCAGGCATGTCCTTAATTTGTATTGTTATTTGTTCAACATTCTTTCCCTGAGGGTGGATTTTACTTGAGGAGGAGGGAACTCATTTTGTAAGTTTGCTGCCCAAGCTGGGGATATATTGGGGTGTCCCACTTCCTGTGAGATACTCTAGCTTTTTAAGAATGTACTTTGAATGCTATTTATGGAGATAGTAATCATTATGTAGTGGGAAGAGCCTTAGATCGATAGGTAGAAGACCGGGGTTCAAACACCAATTGGGTTTCCCTGGATAAATGACTAACTTCATTGGACTTCCATTTCCTCATCTGTAAAATGACAGAAATGAACTAGATGTCCTTTAAGGTCCCCCATAACCCCTAAATTCTATAATTCTTTGAAATCTTCTTTGCTAAATATCTTTTAGATCTGAATTAAACCCATAGATCAAGTTAAATTACCCAAGAGGTCACTCCATCCTGAATTAAAGCCTTCAGAGACCTCATCCAACTTTGATCTCAGGATTGCTTTCTTTTTACAGCTGTGAGGGAAAGAGAAAAAAGAGCCAGCTCACTCTTGCTGTAACTTCGTATGACTAATGGTTACCATAGAAACCACTAAATATTCCATCTAGACCTTGCATCTGCACAGCTCACTGAAGCAGAGGAAATAAATGTTGCTGCTTTGGAAAATGATAAAAATAATCTGCCCTATCTTTATGCTGTGGAGGAAAGGAGAGAGCATACACCTGGAGGTCAACTCATTTCATCTCATTATCCTTTTCATGCTTTATTTAACCTTGGGAGGTCTCTGGAACTAACTAAATGGTGACAGGTCAGACACTTCTAAGATTTAGCATTTGGCACTGAAGTATTGCCTTTTTAATTTTTAAAGTTTTGGGCAGTTTATTAGCATCTGATGGGCCAGTATGATTATTCTAATATTCTGTAATAATGATATAGATTTATCTACCACCTGAAGGTTTGCAAAGTGTTATATACATACATACATACATACATACACACACACATTCTAGTAAGAATCCTCTCAAGTATTATTATCCCCACTTTATAGATGAGGAAACTGAGGCTCAGAGAAGTTAAGTGACTGATTGGCAAATGGTCAAATAACTATTTAGTGTTGGAGACAGGATTTGAACCCTGTTTTTTCTAGTCTCTAAGGCCATCAGTCTTTCTACTTCATCAAATAGGAAGGCTGCAATTTAGATCCTCTATCTTGTATGTTAATTCTGCCTTGTCAGAATTACATTAATTATGGCATTTCTTTATGTCCCCAGACTCTAGTGACTCTGCTGCCCATCCCCATTATGACCCCAAAACCACTCTCTTCAGTCTCTCAAGACTCCCCAATTATCTTTTAACTTTCTGTGATGGAAGACTGCTCAACAGTGAGTTTATACACAGCTTCTTGGGAGCTGTAATCCCAAGATGTTTTTTTTTTCTTCTGACCAATAAATACTTTTTACTTCATGGCTTTTGGGATATGAAAAATTCCAAAGTGCATCTACTCTACATCTAAAATGAAGGGGTTTGACTCCACTTAGATGGATTCAGTTGAGATTTGTGGACTAGCATATTTCCTGTAACACTGAAAATGAGAGGGAGAAATGATGTAAGGTTTGGATTTGGCTTTCAGTTGTATGTGAAGAGAGAAGGACATTTCAATAACACCCAGCCTGAAAGGGAAATCATAGAATCATAAATGTTAAATCTAGAATCTAGCTAAGAAATCATTGAGCCAAACCACTTCATTCCATAGGTAGAATGGGTGGACTCTGGATTATTTCAAATCCTATAATCCCTGGTGTGAAAGGTACTTGTTCATCTGAAAAAAAAGTTTTAGGATTATATCTCCCAGGAGGCAAAACAGCTGTAAAGCAAAGTCTTCTAGCACAGGAAGCTAGAGATTTTATTTATATTCTTCTTGTCAAGGTAGCGACCAACACTAATTTGCTTGGGACCTACAGGGAGGAGGAAGGAGGAGCCTTTCCCTCCAATGTAGAATAGTGGAGCAAGAGAACCAGGTGGATTTTGACATGGAGCACTAGGGATTGTCTCATTCTTTGTACTCATATACTCAGCACCTCCCATATTTCTGGCATGTAGTAGATGTTTAATTGGTTGATTGGCATAAGTATACTCAAGTAATGCTCATTGACTGGGGAAGAGACCAATTTATGCATGTCTAAATGTTAGGGTTATACTGCATGTGACACATGTAAGGATGGGGTTGAAATCACACCACTATTTTAGTTCTGATACCTTTTATAGTATCTGCCTAGATCTAGGTTTCTGGGGCAGCTAAATGGTACAGTGGATAGAGAGCTGGGCCGAAGTCATGAAGACTCATCTTTGTGAGTTCAAATCTGGATTCAGATACTTACTAACTGTGTGACCCTGGGTAAGTCACTTAACTCTGTATGCCCTAGTTTCCTCCTCTGTAACATGAGCTGGAGAAGGAAATGGCAAATCACTCCAGTTTTTGTCAAGAAAACCCCAAATGGGATCACAAAGAATCGAAAATGACTGAAACAGCTGCAGCAACAACCACCTTATGTAGGTGAGAATGTCTCAATCAATCAAACAATCAAAAGGCCTTAGATTAATTGTGAAACGTCTTTGAAAGGGATTGAATGAAATGAAAAGTCAAACAAGAAAATCTTCTTCTAATAGGCTGGGAAACTTAGTCATGTCTCTAGGTTTCTTTAAAAATTATCGAGTGAGTTGAGAAGAAAGAAGCTACTTCAGAAATTAGAGTAAGGGAAGAGTACTAACTGAATCTCTTGAGAAGGAACCAATTGAGGGTGGACCAGGGAAGGTTTTGGCCCTGGTGAGGATTCCTCCTTTCCTCCCCCATGACCAGAAGACCTTCCAGCTTCCTAGGGTCCTGAGCCTAATGGGCTTCCCATTGTCCCATCAGTGTCTTAAATGTCATCCCTAGATCAGCTGACATCAATGGCTGCATCATTCTTGGGAGCCAAGGACAGATGAGACCCGTGGTTCTATAAAGATGCTAGCAAAGAGACTATACCATGCCTGAAGGGAACTTCGTGAGTATTGGGAGAAATTCGGAGAAAAGGACTCCCAACAATCAGAAGATGAATGACCACTTTGCTACATGTACTTTCTAAGCCTGAGTCTACTTTTCCATGGACTCTGTAGATATTTGTGGGAGGCTGTGTCACAGATTTTTTGGGGGAGTATGCTTTGTATCACTGTTCTTATTATACAAGCTTAGTGAGTATCCCTTTAAGAAAACGCTTAAGAGTGGATGACTAAATTGATTCTCAGCTCATAATCTTTCAGGGATGCATACTGGTGGCAACTCAAGCCAACAGCATTAGAAAATTGCCTTTGAGCCCTTAGGGCTACCCCTTAGAACCATAAGGAGGATATGTAGCCAGCCTAACTCTGAGAACCTGACTCATTGGTGGGAATTGGGATGCCCCGAGACTTGTATGAGCTTCACATGTCTTTGATTTTAAAAAATATTGATTTGTATTTGTCTTTATGTTATAGTCACTTTCCACTCTGTTCCACAATGTGCCCTTCTGTGAAAGAAAGAAATAATAAAGCAAAAAGCATGACACAGAGACTATGTCTGTCAACGAATACGATATTCTGTCTTAGTAGTCCTCCCTCTCCCTACTATGAGGGAGGAAGTATATTTTTGTTATCTCTCCTCCAGAACCTTAATTGATTTTTCCATTACTTAGAATTTAACTTCTTTTAAGTGAACTTTTCATTTACATTCTTGTGATCATTGTGTATATTGTTCTGATTCTACTTATTGACTTGTCAGTTCATAAATATCTTCCTATGTTTCTCTGAATTCTTCATACTTACTATTTCTCACTGCACCATAAAATTCCATTATGGTCACATGCCATAGGTTTTTTTCAACTGTTCCACTATTGATAGGCATTCGCTTTTTCCCACTTTTTGTTATGATAAAGAATGCTGCTATGATTATTTTGGTATAACATTTACCTATACCCGTGTGTGTGTGTGTGTGTGTGTGCATGCACGTATGTGTGTGACACACACACACACACATAAATTATTTTGGTATAATACATCACACTTTTGTTTCTGTCTTTGACTACCCAGTGATGGGAATTCTAGGCCAAAGAGTATAGACAGCAAGCCTCTTTTCTTGTATAATTCCAAACTGAAATCTGGAACAGTCTGACCACTTCCAAGCTTTACCCAAAGTGTATCTGTGTATCTGTCTTCTTCCAAACCCTCTAACATTGACTCTTCCAAACTTTTAAGATATTGATCAATTTTCATGGAATGAGAAAACACCTCAGAGTAGTTCTAATTTACATTTCTCTTCATATTAACGATTTGGAGCATGTTTTCTTAAAGTCATTTATGGTCTGAAAATCATCTTTTGAAAAACTTCATACCCTTTGATAACTTACATATTGGGAATTTTCTTGATGTTTTAATAGAACTTGGATATGCTTAAGATTCATTAGGAACCAGATGATCCTTTCATCTCTTCTTGGTGAACAAAATTTACTTCTATGAGTCAATTTAGGTTCATCAGCAGTTGGGAAATAAGGCATGAGCAACCCATAAAATGCATTGGGCAGAGAGAAATAGGTGAATAAATGCTATCTAACCAAGTGGCCAGTGGTTGCTTAATCAATAATAATTCATGGTTCTTTGTCACCTCTCATTCCCATTCATGAGATGATCAGACTGCCTCATGCATATTTCAGTGTTGCAAAAACTGTTCAGCTGTTACTCAGCTGTAAGGTGAAGGTCTTGATTGGTTCCCCCTGCCCCCACGCCTTTTACGAGTTTAGCACAATTCTTTTTCTGGACCCAAGGATACTACTTATGGAGAAGCCATCTTTCAAATGAATCAGAAAAAGGGCCAAGGAGCTGAACCCTGGAAAGTTTCTGCAAAAAATGGAGAGAAACTCAATGTCCTGGTAAAAGGTCAGTTTGCATAATGCCAGCTAATCTTATGGAATCTCTTTCTCCCTGCAAATAAGTTGGGTAGTCTACCCTTCCAGATTTTACCATTTGAGCAGGGGAGGTAGTGATTCCTATAAATCACTTGGCTGGTTACTTGATGATTGCATGCATCTTTTCCTTGTGATTCCAATGCCAAGGATACTAAGAATGTCCTAATAGTGCAAAGTCCCTTTATATCTATTTTGTGAATCCTGTAATTGATAGTTTCCTTAACTAATCTTTTAAGACTATAACTTCCTGGAGCAAAAGCTTGGCATCACAACAACAATAATAATTGTTATTATAGCTAGCATTTATATGATGCTTTAAAATTTGTGAAGCACTTTACAATATCTAATTTAATTCTCACAACAATCTTGGGAGTTAAGTTCTCTCTCTCTCTCTCCCTCTCTCTCTCTCTATATATATGTTATATATATATATATAAATTCTATTAAGTTCTATAGTAACAGAACTTACTATCCTCATATTATAGATGAGGAAACTGAGGCACTTGTCCAGAGTCAAAGAACTAGTAAATGCTTGAGGCTGGATTGGTACTTAGGACTTCCTGACCCTAAGCCTAGTTTACTAACCATTGTGCCACCTTGCTACAGATTAAAAAGGGAATTGACCTCAGAGCTGAAAAGACCTGGTCTTAAGTTCTACACATACTAGCTGTGTGGTCCTGAGCAAGTATCTTAACCTTTTAGTGCTCCAGGAAATTCTCTAAGACTTTATGTTTTAGGGAATGTGTTGACTTTAATTGGTAGAGGGAGTGTCCACATCTAGCATTCTATTCCAGTGAAATCATAGGCTCATTTCCTAGTTCTACAATTTGAAGAAGAGTTGATATTCTGCATTGGTACAGGGAGTTTCCTTGTAGGACAATTCTCTATACTACTGATGAAGTCACAAGTACAGATTAAAAAACAACAACCCATATGGAGAGATGGTAGTCTCTATTTTACATTTTCATTTGGAATGAACCCGCTTTGTTTTCATAAGAGCTTTGGTAAGAAACCAAGTATCAACACCTTTCCTAGTGAGGACATGCTGCTCAAGTAATTTTATAAGAGCTGAGAGATTCTGTGAGCAAATGATCCAAGCTGACCTTGTCTCTTCCAATTGGTGAGTTCCTTCCAGAAACTTCCCAGGCCAGCTTGCTTACTTCAAGCCCAGCCCAGCCCAGCCCAACCAATGAATCTCCACCTTCCTCTCTTCTTTCCTCCCTTTCCCACCCTCAAACTTTCCTCCTATTAGCATATAAGCTCCTGGAGGGCAGAGACTTTCTTTTTTCTTTGCTTTGCACATATAGTGCTTAGTACATGGCCTGATGCATAGCAAATGCTCTTTCTCTCTCATACATTTATGTCTTATTTCTATGTATCTATGCATCTATGTATGCATGCATGCATGTATGTATGTATGTATGTATGTATGTATGTATGTATGTATGTATCTATCTATCTATCTATCTATCCTATGGCTAGAACACTGCCCTTTCCATCAGAGCACTTGAAAAAGCAAAGAGACTAGATTTGTGATTTCATTGATACAGGAAACTTCCTAAAGAGGAAACCCCTCTACCATTCAAGTGGGTACCTTCGCTGCCAATTACAGTCTTACAGAGTTGCCTAGAGCACTGAGATATTAGGTGACTTGCCCAGGTCTCACAGCCAATATGTGTCAAAGGTATGTGGTCTCCATCTACTTTTCCATGCACTGTATTGGACATGTTATATTCTAAATAAATATCTATTGAATGAATTGTTGAAAGAATGAATAGATAAATCTAGATACATATACAAATTGTGGCCAGGGCAAAGAAAGGAGTAAGAAATTGGGCAGCAACCAGAAATCCTATTACACGTGAATTTTGTGGAAATTGGGGGAAGCAGTATGTCAGAAATCAGATGGGGAGCTGTAGAACAAAACAGATGTGCTTGTGTATTGTTGATGGAGCTGTGAATTGTCCTAGCCATTCTAGAAAGTTTGCAACTATACAAAGAAAATTTCTAAAATTTTCTTACACTTTGACCCAACTATACCCCTACTAGGCCTATACCCTAAAGAAATCAAAGAAAGAAGGAGGACCAATATGTACCAAAATATTCATAGCAGCTTTTTCATGGTACCTCAGATTGGAAACTAAAGAGGTGTCTTCCTATTGGGCAATAGATAAACAAATTGTGGCATATTAATTTGATGGAATCTCATTGTGCCATAAAAAAAACAGACAATTTCAGAAGAAACTGGGAAGACTTGTATGAACAGATGCAGAGTGAAGTGAGCAGAACCAAGAAAACAAATAATACAATGATATCAATATTACAGAGAAAAAAAAGCTTTGAAAGACTTGAAACCCTAATCAACACAATGATAAACCATGAGCCCAAAAGAATTGATGTTGAAATATGCCACTTACCTCCTCCTGATAGAGAGGTGATAAACTATAGAAAGAGACATACATCGTTTTGGACATGGATACCATGGGAGAATTTCAGCTGTGTATTGAGGGCTTTGTTTTTTGTTTGGGTCATTTCTCTTTGTTTTAAATTTACTCACTGGGGCAGGTGGTAGCAGGAGACACAGTAAATAAAAAAAAGAACAGGTGAAAAAGAAAGTAGAAGGAAGAGCTCTGATAAGAAACCAGGTGCTTATACCTTTCCTAGAGTGAAGGCATGCTGTTCAAGTGATTCTACAAGTCAGGTGGGCACTGAATGTCTAGACAAGGCAAGGCAGATGTTCAAAGTTCTGAAAGGTGACTTGCTACCAGTAGAACAAAGGTTGCAAACACCACCTTAAGTTGACTGACTGAACTAGATTCACTTGGCAGATCAATAGGAATATAAGAGGGTGGAGTGAGGTAATCAGGAAAAATTTAAGATGCAAGAAGCCAAGAAGATAGTTCCTAGGTATTGTTGTTGTTGTTCAGTCATATCCACCTCTTCATGACCTTATTTTGGGGTTTTCTTGGCAAGGATACTGGAGTGGTTTGCCATTTCCTTCTCCAGCTCATTTTATAGATGAAGAAACTGAGGCAAACAGGGTTAAGTGACTTGCCCAGGGTCACACACCTAGTAAGTGCCTGAGGCCAGATTTGAACTCAGAAATCTGAGTCTTCCTGACTCCGGGCCTGGCCTTCTATCCACTGCACCAGCGTGATTTCCTTAAACCGTGGTCCTTGTCCAGAATGAAGGACAAACAACAACAGTAATGACAATCCACTGTACTGTGTAGCTGCCTCAGTTCTAAGGTAAGATTGTTCTTTCCTGCTATGGAAGGAACCAATCCCAGGGTATGGACATTATAGAACCCCAAAGGAGAGAGCCTCTAAGAGACTGATTTGCCTTCAAAGAAGAGCAAAGGGTTATTACATTATCAAATTCAGCTCTACAAAGCATTATCAACCACCTACTATTTGCAAAGCACTAGGCCAGGTGATTGGGATACAAAAACTAAAACAAAACATTCCTTGACCACAAAGAGCTTGCATTCTACTGGAGGGACATGAAAGGAGCACAGAAAAGTAAATGCAAAATTGTTTAAGGAAGGAAAAAAAACACAACTAGGGGCAACAGAGAAAATCTCATGGAGGAGGTTGCTCCAGAGTTGAATCTTCTAGGAAGATAAGGATTCTGAGAGGCAAAATGAGGAGGATATGTATGCCAAGCAAGGCTAAGTCACTCTGACACCCAGCAGTGTTAATTGGTAAGACTGTAAGTGTTGTCTAATTCCCAAGTGCTTTTCATTACAACAAATGCCAGATGGAAAAACTAGGAG
Organism: Vombatus ursinus; assembly: GCF_900497805.2. Taxonomy (NCBI): domain Eukaryota; kingdom Metazoa; phylum Chordata; class Mammalia; order Diprotodontia; family Vombatidae; genus Vombatus; species Vombatus ursinus. Next base: position 19,816,055 of record NW_020943070.1, on the reverse strand, counting down.
GGAAGTTAGGGGATAAGAAGGGCCACTAGGGCACTCAGGGTTCCTTGAGCACATCACTTCAGGGCATGGATGATGCCATTCTCTGGCTCCTCCAACTATCACTCACCTTCCCCTTTCTTCTCATCTACACCTTTAGGGGGTTTGCCTATGTGCACATTATTTTCTGGATGTCTAATTCCGACTTCAAAAATTGCTAGTTTCAACGATTTTGCCAGATGGCTGAGGGAAGAGCAATTGACTGTTAGAGCTAAATGACTGTGTCAGAACCCAAAGCATCCTCCTCTCGTGAACATAAAAAGCAACACAGATCTCCCAGTAGGCAAATGTAAAAACCATATTGAATGAGAAGGACTCATCTTGGCCAGAAAAGGAAATAAATTATGCTCTCCCACCAATCAAATGAGGTCTACTCCATTGGCTTTATGGAGTTTATAGGTGGACTTTGATAATGCGTAAATAAGCTTCTTTCTTTCTTCTGCATATCAAAATGTTAGTGCTTGCCAATTATTGTTAAATTCATAATAAAAATAATCTTTAAAAAATGCAAGAGGCCCAATTCAGAAGTTAAAGAATAAACAGTTTTGCCTATTACCTTCTTCTCCTTATGCTACCAGAAGATATTAAGGAAAGAAGGAAGGAAAGAAGGAAGAAAAGAAAGGAGGAAGGACAGAAAGAAGGAAAGAAAAAGAAGGTGGGAAGGAAAGCAGGAAGGAAAGAAGGGAGAGTTGGAAGAAATCAGGCAAGAATGTTGTCACCCTAAAAGTCACACCTCAGAGATTTTGGTGAAAGGTGTTCAGAGCTAGTGGGTTCCCCCTGATTGAAGGGCTTCAAGCAAAAGCTGAAGAGGCAAAGAGCAGTGTGAGGGAAATTTTGTGAGTTAGACCTAATGTTATTGATTGTCTGACTACTTATATATTATATATATATATAGGTATATTGTAAAAATGGGAATTTTTCTTTTGTGTATGAGTTGGCCCAAATCTCCACTGAGTTTTCTCCCTGTCACACTTTGTGTGATTTTTTGTAATTTTCTCTGCTTTTAAAAAAATTTTATTTGGTAGGAAGAGTGTCTGAACTCCAAATGGATAACTAATAATCCATTGGCAGATAGGCAGTGCAGTAGATAGAATGCCAGATGTGGAATCAGGAAGACTCATCTTTCTGAATTCAAACCTGACCTCAGATATTTACTAGCTGTGTGACCCTGGGTAAGTCACTTAACCCTGTTTGTCTCAGTTCCTCATGTGTAAAATGAGCTGGAGAAGGAAATGACAAACAACTCTAGTATCTTTGCCAAGTAAACCTCAAATAGGGTGAAGAGTTGGACGTGACTGAAATATTTGAACAACAACAAATAACTCATCTTACAGGGTGTAGAGGTGGGAAAGGCAGCCTCAACACACATCACTTTGGTTTGCTTCTTCAAAAAATCATAAAATCTTAGGGTGAATGGGACACCAAGAACCATTTAGTCAAATCCATACCTAGACAGGAATTCCCTCCTTAACATCCCAGACAAGAGGTCATTCAGCCTCTACTTGAGGACCTCTGGAGAGGGTGAACTCATTTTTTCTAGTTCATTCTACTCTTGGGTAGCTCTAGTTAATATTAGGTCAAACTCTTAAAATCTTCCTCACACTACTCTTTTGTCTCTGCCTCATGAGTTGGGGCAAGTCCAGATATTCTGAGGTGGGCCTTTTTAAAGTGTGGTGTAATTAGGGATATGTTCTTCAGGTACCTCCTTCACCTTGAGTAAATGCAACACGAAAGAGTTACTTCATTTCACTCGTTGTTTAGATGAATGAAAATACCAGAAAGGAAAGACAATACTGCAGAAGAATGCTTCCATATAACTTCCATGCAGATTATCCCATTTAATTTGACAATAACTCTGTGAGGTAGACAGGCTTGGTTACCCCCATTTTACAATAATGAAGGAATATGATGCTCAGAAAGGTAGGAAGGCAGTGCTATACAGTGGAAAGAACACTGATTCTAGAGTCCTGGGTTCAAATCCCATCTCTTATACTTACCTCCTGGTGATCTTAGGCAAATCATAATCTTTTTCCACCTGTGTTGCTTCATCTGTAACATGAGAGGGTTGGGCTAGATGATCTCTTCTAATTTTAGATCCAGGATCCTGTGATACTGAATATCTTGTCCAAGGACTCAGAGTCAGTATGTGAGAGAGACACCCTATACACCCTGTCATCTGATTTTTAGTTAGGTTAGATTAGATTCTTAGAACTGTTCCTGGTCCACTATAACACATAACTTCTCAAAAAAGAAAAGACTGATATGTTGCATTGATTGGAAACTGGAAGGAAGTTGGTCTTTCCATTCTATAGGGAACATTACAGTAGTGAGATCTCTATGCTAGAAAGCAAGAAATTGGAGCCTCATCATTTTTCTACTTATTAATCTGTAGGCACATTATTTAACTTTCTGGGGTTCCACTGCCTCTTATGTAACATGGTAATAGTGAAAATAAATAATGTTTATACTGTGCTTTAAGGTTTGCAAAATGCTATACATAGACAACCTCATTTAATTTTCACAGCAATCCCATTATATAGGCCCCAGAGATATTGTCATTATTAATTTTTGTCCAGATTTGTGATTTCATTGGTGCAGGGAACTTATAGGCTCACAACATTTTATAGGAAACTGACAGAGATCAAGTGACTTATCAGCAGTCATATAGCTAGTGAGTGTGTGGAGGCAGCATTTGAACTCAGGTCTTCCTGACTACAGGTCTGCTGTATCTACTATACCCCCTAGTTGCCTCTACAGATCTGCCAAAAAGCGCAGTGCTTGGTCTCATAATTTCATGAGGTCCCTTCTCTCTTTCTAATATCAATGGGTCTATGAGATAATCACCATTTTGGTAGAAGCCCATTTTTATGGATGAATATGTCACTCTTTTTTTTTTTTTTTTTTTTTTTTTTAGGCAATAGGGGTTAAGTGACTTGCCCAGGGTGACACAGCTAGTAAATGTCAAGCGTTTGATTTGAGGTCATATTTGAACTCAGGTCCTCCTGACTTTAGGGCCGGTGCTCTATCCGCTGTGCCACCTAGCTGTCCCCTGAATATGTCACTCTTAACAGATGGATTAACTTAGAGATATCAAAGATTTTTCCTGAAATCTTATCGTCAGGGGAATATAGGAATTGAAATTTCGCATTACCTACCACTGACAGGCTCACATTTAGAGGACAAGGTAATTTTTATTTCTAGAAATTAATCCTTTCTCCAAAATTCTACTGCTTGGGGAAGTAGGGGAGTGGGCCAATACTCTATTCATTAAGCAGTGTACTCTTGACAATGGCAAATCTCTGTTAAGCCCCTAAGAACATCTGTGCTTGCAAATTTTCATTATCTTTACAACCCAGGGGAAAGCACTTGTCATTTTCCAGTTTTCCAATAAGCAGAGCTTTTATTGTAACTCCACTTTTAAAGCTTTAAAAAGTATTTAGTTAACATTTATTAAGTGCTCACCATATGCTAGTATGAACAAGGACATATACAAAATGTGTCCTTGCCATGGAGGAACTTAGGTCCTAAGAATGCCTTAGTTCTAAATAACCTTTTTTTCTTAGACAATTTAATTAAATCCAATAAACATTTTAAAGAACCCACCATGTGCAAAATACTAGGATACAAAGATAACAAACGAAAAGAAAACCTATCCATGACCTTCAGGGGATTCTATTGTCCTGGGGGAGGGAGGATAGGTAGGGCTGTAATATGTCCACAGAAATAAATGTATGCTGCATTCTTTAGTTCTGAATTTCTTCCTTTTTCCCAGCTCAATCCAATGTAATAAACAATTATGTGCTTACTATGTGTCAGACACTTTGGAGGATATTGGGCATTGAAAGAGAAAGGTGAAACAGACCCTGTCCACAGGGTGCTTACATTCCATTAAATAGGGAATAATATAGGCCAGTGATATCAAACTCAAATAGAAAGGAGGTGGGGGTGGGTAAGGGATAAGTATTCTTGCAGACCACATATTGACTTAGAAAACCTCAAATTAATATTACCTATATTTTATTGTATTTTTATTCATTTTGGTAAACATTTCTCAATTACATTTTAATCTGGTTCAGACAGTACTCTGGAATATCACCCGTGGCATACTGACTGTTTGACCCCTCTGATATAGGCAAAGGACAGTTTCAAACAAGGAGCCTGAGGAAAATTTGAGGAGAGAGGGAATACTTTCAGCCTTAGGTTTCATTGAAGAAGTGTCACCTGTTACGAAGAACAAGAAGGCTTCCAAAAGGCAGAGATGTCAAGGAAATGCATTGTAGGTAGCCTGTGTGAATGTAGAGGCAATTACATGGCTGGTTGAGTTCCCAGAACAGTTAGCATTCCACTTTTTTTTTGTGAATAGTATTTTATTTTTTTTCCAATTACATGTAAAGATAGTTTTCAACATTCATTTTTTATAAGATTTTGAGTTTCAAATTTTTTTCTCCCTCTCTCCTTTCCCTCCCCCCACCCCAAGACAGCAAGCAATCTGATACAGGTTATACATGTGCAATCAAGTTAAACATATTTCCACATTAGTCATGTTGTGAAAGAAGGAAGAGAACAAAAGGGAAAAACCACAGAAAACAAAAAAAAGGGAAAATAGTATAGTATACCACTTTAGCTGAAACAAAGAGCAAAGGATGGGTAATCGTGTGAAATGAGGCTGGAAAGGAAGGTTGGGGTAAGATTGTGAAAAATTCTAAATACTAAGCTAACAAGCTCATCTTTTATCAGACATGTACTAAGGAGCCCCTGAGGCTGTTTAAGTGGCAAAGTGACATGGTCAGACCTACATTAGGAGGGTGATTTTGGCAGATGTGTGAAGGGTGGTTTGGAGCGAGACTGGAGGGCCAGTTAGGAGAAAATTACAATCATCCAAAGGGGAGGTGATGAAGGCCTAGATTAGCCTGGTGGTCATGCAAATGGTGAGAAGGGCTTTGATGTGAAAGATGTCATGGTAGGAAAATTGACAGAGCTTTGCAACTGATTGGATATTTGTAGGGGTAAATGACAAATCAGAAAACTTTTGAGCCTGGATGGCCAAGAGGATGGAAGTACTCCCAAAAGAAAATGATAAAGATTGAATGAAGAGGCAGGTTTAGGAGAGGAGATGATGAGTATAGTTTTAGAAATGGTGAGTTTGAGATGCTATTGGGACATCCAGGGATGTTCATCCATCTGGAGCTCTAGGATCAGGGTTCAGGATAGAAATTAGGGCTGTGCATATAGATTTGAGAATCTTCTGTATGTAAGTAATTATTTAACCCATGGGAATGAATAAGATCACCAAAAAAAAAAAGAGTAAAGAAAGACAAAAAATGTGTCTGGGGTAGAACCCTGGGGAATATCACCATTAGGAAGTAGGAGGAGGATGAGCTAGCTGAAAGAGACTGAGGAATTGTCATGTAGGAGAACCAGACAGACAAGAAGGTGCTATCAGAAACCATATATGTGTGGGGAATAGGTGGGGGAAGAGAGTACCTTGTAGGTGGGGGTGGTCAACAGTGCCAAAAGCAAAGACTGAGGAGGACAGAGAAAGGGCAATCATATTTTACAATGAAAAAAAGCTACTGATGATCTTTCCACGGATGCAAAACATTTATTAAGAAGTAATTATGTGCCAAATGTTGGGCTAAATACTTAGAAATAAAAATAGAAGTACTTACACTGTGATTGGGGAAAATATATAGGAGATTACAGGGCAGGTAACAAGGCTTGGGAGTTCTGAGATTGTTTCAGAAGGTCAGATGTCAATGTCTAGGGGTCTGGAGGGCATAGCAATAGGGAAGATAGAAAGGCATAGTGGCCTTCCAGTTTTTACTTAAAGATTGTGTTTGGTGATGCCTTGTTCATTCAGCGTGAGAGGGTTCCTCCAGCTCCTCCCACTTAGCTTTGGGAAAGGGAGAGCAGACCCAAGGATTGGAGTAGAACAGAGCCTCCAGCTTCTCTTCCAGAGGAATGGTGAGGGAGAGTCAGCTTCCAGAGGGGAGGGGTATTGGCAGCAATAGAGGGCATCACTGAGTCTGCTCTTTTGTGCCTTTAGCTTTTCAGTGGAAACTGGGTATTATGGGTGGGTATGAGGGAAGAGAAGGCCTTCACCTTCTGAGTCACTATTCCTACTCACTTTTGAAAGAAGTTCAGTAGAGGGATGGAGAGAGAAAGAGAGAGAGAGAGAGAGAGAGAGAGAGAGAGATATTATCAACAGAGAAATCCTTCTTTGACTTTTACAGGAAGCGATGTGGTAAAGTAGATTCATTCATTTTTCTATTAACTGTGTGTGGCCCTGGAGAAATCATTTAACTTCTCTGTACCTCAGTTTCCTTGTCTGAAAAATCAATCAATCTATAAACATTGATTAAATGCTTACTACATACCAGGCACTGGGCTAAGTTCTGGGGATACAAAAAGAGGCAAAAGACAGTCCTTGCCCTCAAGGAGCTTACAATCTAATGAGAAATGATAATACATTTAATGATGATGATGATGATGATAATGATAAAATAGGGATAATAGTGGCACCTACCTCACAGGGTTGTTGTGAGGACCAAATGAGTCAACAAATAGAAAACATTTTGCAAATCTCAAATTACCATATAAATATTAGCTATTATTATTCTGGAATCAACATCTACCATCATAGTGGCAAATACATATGAGTATATATGTTCCCCTGTTTAATACTTCATCAAATATTAGTAATGAGAGTATTGCTGAAAGAAAAGATTGTCTCTAATCTTTCAAGGAATTTTGTATGATGAGGGAGGTTCTCTGTTCATTTTGATGAGAGGTGAACCTCTGCTTGGGATTTTGATTACTTCTGTCAGTGGACATGCCCATTTACACTCATAGCACTAGTATTTATGTTGACATTAATGTTTATTTAGTGCTTTAAGAGTTAGAAAGCACTTTACAAATGTTATCTTGTTTTTCCCTCACAAATGCCATGCTAAGTGCTATTATTATTATTATTCCTATTTTATAGATAAGGAAACCAAGGCAGACAGAAGTCAGGTGACTTTCCCACAGTCACATATCTAGTAAGTGTTTGAGGCTGGGATTTGAACTCAGATTTTTCCATTCACATGTCATTGAAGATGTATGAGTGAGTCTCACCTAATGGAAATAAATTGACTGGCTCAGACTGCTGTGGGTTAGAGCCACCCCTGTCTGCTAGGTCTCCAAAAGGGAATCTTTACTGCAGAGCTGGCCTTTTTGCTCCTCTTCAGGGAGAATTAGAAAGCATCAAAACTGAGTGAAATTGGGTCCTGGGTGAGTTCTTGATCCCAGTCAGCCTTGGAAAACCTCTAGCAACACCAAGTTTGAGGGTTGCAGAATACAGCCTTTTAGAAAGAGAAGGGTGGGTTCTTGGCAGAATCAGATTCTGGATTCTTGAGAAAAAGAAGAACTATGTGCAGTGCTTTAAATTTGTTTTCTATTGTGAACTTCACAACAGCCCTGTGAGGAAGGTGCTATTATTATCTCCATTTTACAGATTAGGAAACCGAGGCTGAAAGAGGTTAAGCGACTTGCACAAAAACACACAGCTACTGTCAGAAAGGTCTTCCTGACTCCAAGTCCATCCCTTTAACCACTACTAAATGTTTTTACATTTCCCAATGTGTCATTTTCCATTCCTTCCCAGGGAGGAATAACTAAATTTGAAAAGGAAAGGAAAAAAAAGTTCAGTGAAAGTAATCATCTTACCAACCAAGTCAGAAGCATTATATATAATATATGTTAGGTATATATTATGTAATATATGAAGTATGCCACACCCAGAGTCCCCCATCTCTGCAATGGAGGGAGTAGGGAAATTCTCAAATCTTTTCTTTAGGGCCAAGTTGGGTATCACAAAAGGCTTCTGTTAAAACTAGCAATGCCACCAATGGGTTTAATCTATGAAAATTTGTATAAAGTCAACACTTTTCTTTAAGGCTACCAAGCTGCATCCCATTGGCACAGTTTTCAGTGTTGATAACGGAGAATGGTCTTTGAGATGGCCTTTGTCAGTAATGCCTGATCATGTCTTGCAGGCTCCACCTCTGTACCTGTTATAGAAAACTGGCTGGAAAAATGATGTAATAACACCCTTATTTTTCCCCTTGGGCCCTTGCCACCTCCATTTTTGATCCGCTCCCCACTGAATGTGAAGTGTAAGCTGGCTAAGCAGACATTCTGAACTGCAGATTGGTTAGTAGTTTATTGGGCCAAATAATGCAATTCTTATTATATTTTTAAAAAGATGCTTTTATTGGTGAAAGATTCCCTGTACTCACAAATGAATGGGGCTTCCAAAAGAATTTTCTTTGATTCATTGGGCCCCGAAGTTTGAGAGCTTTCGCTAAAGCTCAAGTCCCAAAGAACAGGTTTATTAAGTTAGTTATTGAGTCATTTCAGTCATGTCTGACTCTGTGACCCCCATTTGAGGTTTTCTTGGCAAAGACTGTTATCTTCTTAGAGCATGAAGGACAAATAACAACAACAACTAGAGTAGTTTGCCATTTCCCTCTCCAGCTCATTTTACAGATGAGGAAACTGAGGCAAACAAGGTTAAATGACTTGCCCAGGGTCACACAGCTAATAAATATTTGAGGCCAGGTTTGAAATCAAATCTTTCTGACTCCATGTCCGGAGCTCTATCCATTGTCTGTAAGTTAAGGGCTGGTCTTTTTTTGTGAGGTTCTAGGAGGAAGTTTGGTTAGCTTTTTTCCCCCAAAGTGTGTGCAGAAATGCCCATCATTCACTGAGCTTAATTATCATTAATTATTGATGGTAATGACTATGTAGATGCAATCTCATGAAAATAGGAGGTCTCCCCAGCCTTTTCCCTGGTTCTTCATTCCAGATCATCCCAGTGTAGTGAGGAATTGAAGACCAACCCTACAGACAGAGAGAAAGTCTTCAATATGTGTCTGTGTGAGCTTTTGAAATTGTGAGGCTCTCCCTGGTTCTGGAAAAAAAAAAAAAAGAATCTTCCCTTGTTCTGAAGGAGGAGGCCAGAAATCCACAGAGAAGGGTGGAGAGACTGTGCATGGAGATGCAGAGTTGGTTAGGGCAAGGAATAGAGACTCGAGCATGGTTAGTGTAAGTCAGTCCCTCAGCCTTAATAAATCTGTAAATCTCAGCATCTGTAAAAGGTGGAAAATAATAGAACCTGTCTCATAGGATTGTTGTGAGGATCAGAGGAGATAACATATGTGAAGTCCTTTGCAAACTTTAAAGCACTATATAAATGCTAGCTATCAGCATCATCATTATTGTTATAACTGATTATCATTATTATTTCTTAATTATATTATACTTTCTTCTCTTAGCTTCAGTCTTTTATTAAAAAAAACCAAAAAACAAAGGGCAGATGTTATTCCCAATTATGGCTGTAACTAGTAAGAGACAAATGGATTTTGCCATAAAATACCAACATCAGTCAGGAAAACCTGAGTTCAAATCCAGCCTCAGACACCTACTAGCTGTATGACCCTGGGCAAGTCATTTAACCCAATTTGCCTTAGTTTCCTCATCTGTAAAATGAGCTGGAGAAGGAAATGGCAAATCACCCCAGTATCTTTGCCCAGAAAACCCCAAATGGGGTCACAAAGAGTTGGACACAATTGAAATGACTGAACAACACCATCAAAACAATGGTGCTCTTTCTCCTTTAAGTGGCCACTGGACTGCCACCCAGCCGCATTCATAATTTTCTGTTCCATTTTACTGCAAAATGCAACCAACCTGAGGTTGCTATCCCCATGGTCTCATGGTTTTGCAGCCCTATATCAGGGCTCACTTTCCTATTCAGACTCCTGAGGGGGTTGAACTCTCTGTGTTGGTGGGTGGGGACCGGTTTCCTTTTCTTCAAGCGTGACTGCACCCAGGGTCTGACTGTCTCACAGTTAGACAATTCTTTGTTCTGCCCCTGTACTCTTTACCCCCACTCCCACTGACTTTGTCCCAGTTGCAAAGATTCCTACGTATGGCACTGTCTCCATCTTACAGATGAAGAAATTGAATTCTGTAAAAGTTAAGTGACTTGACCTGGCCCTGAAACACAGACCTCCTGAGTATTGAGCTAATTAATGCTATCTTCACCACACCACACCACACTGTCTCTTTTTATATGCTTTCTTAAAAGATTTAAAACAAAATTCATTATAGTAAAAGAAGAGTGATTAGAAAAAGGAGTGCACTAAGTTTTTAATTTCACATATTTTAAAATTCAGTTAGCCAGGAAATTATTTATGAGATTAAGAATCTCCAATAAATAAAAGTTGCCAGGGAAATGGACTGTTAACTTAGCTATAACGTATGTAATAAAATGTGACAGTGTCATCATTTATGGAGCTGACACTTTTCTATATGGCAGATAGTGAATTCACTTTCTTTCCTCCCTCCCTCCTATTTTTCCTTCCTTCTTTCTTTCTTTCTTTCTTTCTTTTTTCTTTCCTTCTTTCTTTCTTTCTTTCTTTCTTTCTTTCTTTCTTTCTTTCTTTCTTTCTTTCTTTCTTTCTTTCTTTCTTTCTTTCTTTCTTTCTTTCTTTCTTTCCTTCCTTCCTTCTTTCTTTCCTTCCTTGTCTCCTAGGTTAACTCCTTCATTTTCTAGATGAGGCTTGGGAAGGTGATATGACTTACCACAGTCACATAGCTGGTCAGCAGGAAATCTGGATCTGATCACTTGAACCTCTCAATATTTAATGGCCTCCTCTAACTAAGATTATATGTAGGTATATATGTATATATATATATACATCATACATATGTACACACACATATATAATTTAACTGCCTTCTATTTTATATTTATTCTATATTTACTTATATATATTATGCATACTTTCTCTACAATAGGATGTAACATCCTTGAGATAAGGATGATGTCATGATTTCATTCTTTATCTTTGAATTCCCAGCAGTTTGCCCCATACTGGACATGCACCAGGCACTTACCAAATACTTGTTGATTGATTGATTGAATGGAGGTGATAGAAGGGAAAAGAAAGGTGAAACCAAAGGCTAAGGGTGACAAGTCAGATTATACCCACTTTCACAAGTCTAGCTTAAATGTAAAGAGTATGGAACAGGGATCTCAGTAGTCATCTCTATCCTGCTATTGTCATAGTATCTAACCAACCCTTGTTTTTTAATCATCTCCCACCTTCCTCCTTGGGTGGAACTGACTACAAATTACCTCTGTCCTTAAGAACCTCACATATGTCCGTGCTTAGTTGTCAGATCTTTTGAGGGAAATAAAATTGCGGTATACATTGAACAAAAATCTCTCCCCTTCATCCTTCTTTTATTTTTTAACATTTACCTACTCTTTTTTCCCTTGAAAAATGGCTTACATTTTGAACTTAACCAATGCTAAATAAGATGAGCATTTCCATATATAAAGTAGATGCTAAAAAGAGGATTGTATGTGAAGCTGTGAATATGCATCAGATACAGCTTGCCTTCTTTTTAAAGTATATAATAAATGTGACATCCGTCTTTAACATTTAACACCAAATTAACATTTAAGCAGATTTAATTTTATATATCCTGAAAATATTAATATAAAAAAATTCTGACATCTTTGAAGCTTTGGGTTATTTTTAACATGTATTATTTTTCCCCCTTAGAAAGGGAAGTCATACTTAATCAGGAATGAACAAAGTTAATCACCATGGGAAACTTAGAGAATACAATTGAAGGCTTCAAATTTTAAGAAATATGTTCTCCCATCACTAGCATGAATGAACAAATGTTTGCACATGTGCACAGAACAGTAGGTAAAAGTGTGTCAGGAGTAGTTTTCTTTCCCCAAGAATTTTTCTCCCCATCCACATAGTTGTCCAATAGGAACCTGTTTGAAGTATGGAAGGCAGGTTGGAGATATATTTGTATGTACATTAGAGATGGAAATGGTGATAATTTCATTTTTAACGTCTCCCATCAGTATTGGAAATTGACTTTTCTCCCACCCAAGGCAGGAAGACTTTGGTCCCAAGGCACCTGTGTTTCACTCTTTAAACTGGCGTGTTGTACAGAAATAGATTAAGTGTTTTCATTCATTAACGTTGAAAGCGTTCCCCTCATGGACTTTGATGTTTCTATTTGAACCTATCTGGACAGAATGTGATCTAAAGGGTAGAGAAGCCTTGACTATTCTTTCGTCTATTTAGAGGCCAAAGGAATGATTTTCCAATGGGCTTGTTTTGTCCCAAATGTGTACTAAGGACAAAATGAGCAGAACCAAGAGAATGTTGTATACAGTAATAGCAATATTGTTTTAAGAACAACTTTGAGTGACTAAGTCATTTTGATTATTATAAATAGTCAAATAAACTACAAAGGACCTATGAAGGAAGATGCTATCTGTATCCAGAGAAAGAAATGATAAGTAGAAGTATGTATAGAACAATTTTGCATATATATATTATATATATATAAATATATATATATATTTGTGTCTAATGGTAGCTATTTCTAGGGTCCGCAAAGGGAAAGAAGGGAAAAAAGAAAGTTACATGATAACTTTATTATATATTTAAAAGGAATAGCGGGGCAGCTAGGTGACGCAGTGGATAGAGCATCAGGCCTGAAGTCAGGAGAACCTGAGTTCAAATCCGGCCTTAGACCAAACACTTGACACTTACTAGCTGTGTGACCCTGGGCAAGTCACTTAACCCCAATTACCTAAAATGAAATAAAATAAAAGGAATAGCAAGTTGTACATAACAGATTTTCAATTTCATGTGAAATCATTTTTTTTCTCTTATTCTGCTATGTTATGGAAATGCTTGTTTCATTTCTTAAGTTCAGAATAAAATAAATAAATAAGAAATTCCTACTAAGGGGCAATGGGTCCAGGGCTGTAAGACAATTTATGTTATCTAATATCTCCTACATGCAGATGATTAATTTGACTGAGAGAGGCAAGGAGCAGGCAAGAATCAATCTCATTTTTTAAAATTAGTAACATACAAATGATCTTAATTGAAGTTGCATTTTCCATGAGTTACTGCCTGCATGTTCTGCTCTGTCAGCCAGGAGATTCAGTGTGGGTGGAAGTGCCTTAGAGTGTTAATACTGGGCTCTGTATCACAGAGTAACGTCACCTGGATTCTCTTCACTTTTCTTCATTCTCATGCCAACTTGGAGGATTCTGGGGGTGCACCTAAGGGCCTCATCCTCTTCCACAAGTTGTCAATAAGAATCTTCCCCTTTGGCTTCTGCCTCTTAGACCCTTCAAAAACTCCCTTCAAAGCTCAATTCAGGCACCATATTCCACATAAATACTTTCCTGATCCATTCTTTGCCTCCTCTCCAAATTTATTACTGCCTCCTCAGTCACATTTCACCTACTTTTACAACCACCAGGTTGTGCTGGTAAGGAAAGCAGACAGCACACTTGGCCATTGTACATTGACTGTGGGTGATGCCCTAAGCTACTTGATCCCTCTTCCTTTGCATGGTTGAGCAGGGGCGTGGGGTAGGGTGGGGTGCTTCCCTAGATGCTCACTCCCTTCTGGATATGCCTTTCTTTTTAAACCTTGCACTGCTGCCTTCTTGGGGAAAGGCAGAAATGGCTGCTATCTCAGCCCCTTCACTCACCTCTGTGGTTGCTGACCTGATTTTCTAGGAGTATTTTTCTGTGGATTGTTTTCTCTCTTCTTCAGATAAACTCATCTCTATTAAATAGGCAGTTTGCATTGGGAAAGAAGGAAAGAAAGAAAGGAAGGAAGGAAGGAAGGAAGGAAGAAAGGAAGGAAGAAAGGAAGGAAGAAAGGAGGGAAGGAAGAAAAAAGGAAAGAAGGAAAAAAGGAAGAAAGAATCCTTATTACATTCACAAGACCTCAATAATTTTGATCTCCTCTTTTTTGGTTTGGATTCTATCCTTGTCAATCTCCCTGCTTGCATTCAAGTAAATAGAGCTGGCACTGATCACCTAGCTATCTGGTTTTAATGCAGTTTCAAATGAATATCAGAGATAACAAGTCTAATGACATATACTCATTCTGTAGTTGGGAAGAACTTTCTACTAGCTCTGTTGGGATGGATAAAAGCAGGTAAAAGAGAGGAGTTGGTGTTTGTTTTATGACAGTAACCAGGAGACTCCTATGGTAGTCTCACCAGTAGCCTACTGGTTGAATCTCCTACTAGTAGTCTCTGGACTGTCTCCCATTGTAGCACCTTGTGCTAGTAGTGTATGAACTAACTGCATCTTTTTTTCTGGACTGTGTTTCTCTGGTGCTTAAGGCTCCTTTCACCTAATTAGGAGAGTGTGGCTAATTGATCCATGGCTTGGCCCAACACTGGACAAGCTCACCATAGGGATCCAGGCTAGAGCCACTATGAGCCCTCTCACCATACTCTTCTGTCTTAAAGATCAAAGTCTCAAAATCCCAGGAGGAATTCTGTACTACCCTAAGACTGTAAGAACTGGAAGATCCCCTGGTTGAAAACACCCAAGCTCTTACTACCTGCAAACATCTGATCCTCATTGGTGTCTGTAAGAGCCAAGTTGGCAGGACACTTTATTTGTACTTTGTATAAATGCGTCTGTGTTGTGTCTTCAAACAGATTTTTCAAACATTCTCTTCCCTCCACTCACACAATCACTACATTAATGAAGTTATCCACAACACTTCTCTGGACTATTCTAATTCTTTCCTAAATGGTTTACCTGCCTCCAGTCTCTCCTCTCTTTATTCCACATTCCACAGAGCAGCCAAAGTGATATTCCTGACATTGTGGTATGACTATGTTGCTCCCCTGCTCAAGAAGTTCACTGGCTCCCTATTGCCTCTTGGATAAAATCCAAATTCCTCTGTCAGCAAAACCCTTTATAATCAGACTCTAGACTACTTCTCCTAGCTTGTTATACTTTACTCCCTGTCCGTCTTCAAGAATGCTACATTCCTGGGGCAGCTAGATGGTACAGTGGATAGAGCAGTGGCCCTGAAGTCAGAAAGAACTGAGTTCAAATGTGGCCTCAGACCAAACACTTGACACTTACTAGCTGTGTGACCCTGGGCAAGTCACTTAACCCCAACTGCCAAAAAATAAAAAAAAGAATGCTACATTCCGGCCAAATTGGACTACTTGTTGTCCCTCCCATGTGACATTTTGGTTTCTATGAGTGTGCCTTTGTATAGACTTTTTCCCATGGTTAGAATATTCCTTTTATTCTCTTCTGACTTTTATAATTCCTTGCTTTCTTATAAAGAAGGTGGGAGGGTAGAGGCAGGGGAGAAAATAAGGTAACAGAGATAGGGTAAAAAGAGAGGCTGAGATAGAAAACAATAAGTAAAAATAAGATGGAGGGAAATTCACAAATAGTAATCATAAATGTGAATGGAATATCTGTAGTGACTCTCTTTGTAGTGGCAAAGAACTGGAAATTGCAGGGATCCCTATCAATTGGGGAATAGTGGAACAAGTTATGGTGTACAGTTGTGATGCTCAAAGTAAGCTCAATGATCTTAGAAAGGCATGGAAAGGCTTGCATGAAATGATGAAGTGAGCCGAAGTAAGATAACTTTGTACATAGTAACAGCAATATTGTTTTAAAAATGACTTTGAGTGACTAAGTCATTTTGACTATTAGAAATACACAAATTAAAAAATAAAGTACATATGAAGAAAGATGCTATCTGCATCCAGAGAAAGAGATGATAAATAGAAGTGTGTATAGAATAATTTTACATACACATACCTATTTGTGTTTAACAGTAGCCATCTCTAGGGCAGGTTGGAAGGGAGAGGGAAGAAAAAAAAGAAATTTACACGGTAACTTTGTTGTATATTTGGAGGGAATAGCAAATTGTACAGGTAGATTTGTAGTTTCATGTGAAATCATCTTTTCTATTGTACTGTGTTATGGAAATGTTTTTTTTATTCTATGAGTTGAAGATAAAGTAAATTTTAAAAAATAAGTCTCGGTCAAATGCTACCTACTACACTTGGATTTTACTAAACTCCCCATGCTAGTCTCTCTTTTGTCAAAAATTACCCTGTATTTACTTTATATATTTGTGTACATATTGAAAAGCTATCTATAGAAGTTCCAGTAAAGAGAGCATTGTGAAAGGTCACAGAGAAACCCAACTTTTTCACATAAATCCCAGTATATATCCAAAAATGATTCCACAGAGATAAATGATAAAAAACTGGAACAATAGAAATAGAAGTAAGCTGTGCTAAGAAAGGCCAGTATGGGCTCCTGTCAATGGGCTTAAAGCAAGCCAGACAATACTCTGAGTAGAGGGCTTAAGGGTGAGGTTGCAAGTCATCAAAACTCTAGAAATTAGGATGATCTCAAGCTAAATCTCAACCTTGACCTATCAGAACAAAATCAAGGGTAGACCTGTGTAAAAGGAGAAAGAGGACTCTCCTTTGAACACTAGAAGCCGCAGCTGGAGACAGGTTTCAAATGGCATCTGGGTGCCAGCTCCAGAGTGGTCATGAAGGGGAACCAGGACCGGAATACTACTAAGCCTAGTCAGAGTCACTCCAAAACATGAAGACAACTCTTGAATGGAATTGTGCAAGGAGAAGAAGAGTCTGGTTGAAGCCACAACTCACAGTCTATTGCCAGAAAAACTAGACAGAAATCAAGGTTGAAGGCAGTTGGTGGCTCCTAATTCCATGCCCCACCTTCATCTGGGGTGCAAATGGAAATAGCACTGAGACTATAGAAGGGATAGGACCAAATAAACCCTACCCAACCCATCCAACAGGGCTGGATGGAACTGGCCTGATCTCAAAATCGAAATGTCAGAACTGAAGCTAAAAATACGAGTAGCAGAAGAACCAATCATAATGAAGAAGTACTACAGGTAAAGAGAAGCCTAGTGGTAGCTAGGTGGTACAGTGGGTAGAGTGCTAGGCATGCTGGCCTCAGTAACTTAATGGCTGTGTGATCTTGGACAAGTCACTTAATCCTGTTTGCCTCAATTCCTCATCTATAAAATGAGCTGGAGAAGGAAATGGCAAACGACTCCAGGATCTTTGCCAGAAAACCCCAAAATGGGGTCATGAAGAGTTGGACATGAGTGTGAAATGACTGAACAACAACAACAAAAATAATCCCACAGCAAGTATTAGTACAGCCTCAGTGGAGAAAAAAATGGATTGAGCCCAAGGACTATGGAGACTGGATGGATATAAATGAAAGAACAGATAAAAAATGAAATTAGAAATGAAGCATGGAATAAAAGGTAGAAAACAAGTAATTGACTCCTTGAAAAATGGAATAGAACTATCAGAAATAAATAACTCTGAGCTATTAAGAGATATTAGAATAAATTTAAATTATTTTTAAAAATAAAATAACACATTCTCTATTATTAAAAAAAAAACCTGACTTAGAAAATGCACAAGGAAGGATAATTTAAGAATAATCATACTCCCTGAAAAATATGACCAAACAAAAATCCTTACACTATTTCAAGAAATTATTTTTAAAATTGCTCAGATCTTTTAGGGCTAGAGAGTCAAGTGAAAAGAGAATTCCCTGATCATCTCCTGAGAGGAACCCCAACAAGAAAACACCCAAGAATTTCATAGACAAAATGGAATTTCTAGGTCAAAGTAAAGATATTTCAAGAAACCAGAAAGAATTACTCAAAACTTTTGCAAATAAGATAAATGAGAGAAAAATCTTAGAATATGATATGCCAAAAGGGAGAAAAAAAACACCTAATAACATTACTCATAACTGAACTGGATAAAAAAGTGTTGAGTACACAGATACACAGATACACACATAGTATGTATGTAGAATATAATAAACTCATCAAGGATCCAAGCAGGAACAAGGAAAGGGGAAATGGAGTGTGCAAGTGAGCATAGAGTTGTGAAGAAAATGATTACTGGTAAAATCAACTTCAACTTCAAAGGGCTGACCATAGTGGATGATAAAAAAGAGAAAAAAAGACTGGGCTTAGTGAAGAGAAGAGGGGTAAAGGAATTATATCTTTTTCTTCACTCCCTTCTTCCTTATATAAAGTAGGATGAAAGAAAAGGAAGAAACAGTCTAGGACAATAATATAATGAAAGGAAAGACAAAATTAGCAAACATAGCAATGAATATGAATTAGATAAACTCACCCAGGAAAGAGAGGAAGATAGCAGCAAACTGAACCAATGTTTATCCGTGATATTGTTTCAATATCCTTGGGCATACTGACTCAAACATTGTCTTTTTTTGTATGTGTGTGAGGCAGTTGGGGTTAAGTGACTTGCCCAGAGTCACACAGCTAGTAAGTGTTACACGTGTCTGAGGTCAGATTTGAACTTAGCTCCTCCTGACTCTAGGGACGATGCTCTATCACTGCACCACCTAGCTGCTCCCTCAAACTTTATCTTTAAAATTACTTGTGTTCCATATAGTGCTTTATAGTTACAAAACACTTTATATGTGTAAGTATAAATATGTATACACATATAGATGTGTAAGTGTATGTATATGTGTGTGTACACACACATATATACATAGAGACAAATATAGTTACACATATACTCCATCTTAGGGGTTTTCTATAGAAAAAATGTAGGATCTAGTGTAAAGTGCTATAGTAATGAAAGCTATTATAACATTTTAGTTACTATAAAACTGCTGACAATCACTTTTGCTTTTAATCATTTTATTCCCATTTTCCTCTTGAGACTTTTAATTCAAGTAGCTTTGAAGACAGTCACAAAATGTAGACATCATCTTGCATGTTAATGAACTTTCTATACTACCTTCTGGATTAGGATCTGAATATGTCAGACGTTATTTCTTTTATTCTATGGGAACTTTTGTCATGAGCACTCCCTTCAATATTCTGTATCACCATTCAGATTCAATCAATTAGTCAATTAGCATTTATTAAGTATCTACTATGTACCAGGTACTGTGATGTTTCCTGGGGATAAAAAGACAAAATTGAAAATCCCTCCCCTCAAAATGTTTGCATTCCATTGGGAGATTGCAACCCATAACTTATAATTAAGGGACATGAATTATAGAATTTCTCTTCATTTTAGAGTAGAAATTCTTAACCTGGAGTCTATGAATACATATATGTATACACACACATCTGTACACATACATATCTGTATACACACATATGTGTTTACACATATATTTACACATACACATTTGTGTACATGTATGTGTATGCCTATGTTTGTGTATGTTTACATATGTTTGTATGTGGTTCAATATAATTGCTTTCCTTTGTATTCTTATGTATTTTATTTTATACATTTAAAAGCCTAATTTTGAGAAGGGCAGGATAAACTTTACCAGATTGCCAAAGGAGTCTATGGAATTGAAGAAGTTAAGAAGCCCTACCTTAGAGAGCTCTCGTGATAGATGAAAGGAACAGGCCAGTTGTAAGACGTAGGACTGGAGGGGAAGAATGAAGAGTTGAAGAATTTGACTTATCTACTTACGTGCCAAAAGAAACACTGTGCATTATTAAATAGTTAGTTAGGGTAGCACCAGGAGGCCTGGATCCAGAGCCTGGCTCTGTTACGAACTGCTTGTGTGAGCTTGAACAAGTCACTTTTGTTAAGAGAATTTAGAACTGGAAGGGACCTTAGATAGCTTCTAGTCCAAATTCTTTACACTCCCCCCACCCTGACTCCATCTCTGCCCTCATCCAACGAGACTATGGATCTCTATTCCAAATGCTTTGCTGATTTTCAAAAGAAACAACTAAAGGATGACTCCTTTACAAGCACAGGTGAGAGACAATTAGGTTTGTTTTCTATAGAAACAGATCGCTATCCAACCCTCTCATTTTACAGATGAGAAAACTGAGACGCAGGCATTGCGATTCATTTAGTCAAGGTCACAAAACCGGTAAGTCTTCTCCTCTCTGGGTGTCAGTTTCCTCATCTGTAAAATGAGAGGGTTGGATGGGATGACCTGGACATTTTATTCAAACAGAAAAGCAAATAAAATGACAAGAAGAGATGTCCTCATGCGTATGAGGGATAAGTCTCCCACAGGTTACTACACTACCACTAGGGGGGTACAAACTCACAGAAGACATGTTGGACCAGTAAACATGAATGGAAGGCACTCATGTAGAGACATATATGTCCACAGTGCATTCATAGCCAGGGAAACTCATAACTCTGAAGCAGCAAAGCTGCCAGTGTCCTCTGGGAGGCGTCATCGAGCTCCTCTTGTGCTCTTGTCTGACGGAGTGTTTGCTCTCATCACCGCTGGTGCGATTGATGAACTTCTTTCTGTTACCATATAATAGTTATAATAGTATTCACGGCTCTTTAAGGCTTACAAAGTATTATATATACATACATGCATACATGCATACCTACATACTTATATACACACATATATATACATAGAAAGAGAGAGACAGAGAGATAGAGACAAGGAGACAGAGAGATGGAGAGACAGAGGGAGACAGAGAGACAGAGACAGAGACGTACACACACAGAGAGACACACAGAGACAGAGGCAGAAAGAGAATCTTATTTCATCCTCACAGTGATGTGTGCGCTCTTATTATCTCCATTTTACAAGTGGTGAAATGGAGGCTTAGAGGTGTTAAGTGATTTCCAAGGATCACCCAGTTTCAAATTCAGAATTTCCTGACTCCACATTTCGTTGCTCTATTAACTATGCCACCTAGCTACCACTACACTTTCTAGCCTCTTCAGAGCCATCTGCAGTATCTAGAAAATTTCTCTCTAGCAGAGAGAGGATATCTCTTTTAGGGTGTGGTTGAGGACCACGCCCAGTCAAGCAGCCTACACCAGTCGGGAGAATGAAATCCCTTCTAGGCTCTAGGTGTGTGACCTCATAATCCTAAGGGTTGAGATTTTAAAATCCTAAGAATGCTTCAAGCTAAGATTAAATATATTCTTTTTTTACCCTTTTTAATTGGTGCTGATTTAAAGTCCTTGCTCTCTAACAACTATCTGATTTAGGATTAGAAAAAAAAATACCTATTACTATTAGTCCTCAGACCTTCTTAGGAGCCAGGCTTTCTTGACTTCCAAGATCCATTTTAATTGACTTTCCAGTAAAGCTATGTGCAAGAAAAAAACAAAAAGAAACAAAAGAACACCTAGGTGAGGAGGCCAGGACCTTGCCCTCTCTACCCCTGTTTTGTATTTACATTTATTATGCATTATCTGTCAACTACAAAAGCACTGGTCTTACATGCTGTATTCTAGCTAGAATGATATTTGCTGATCTCCCTACACACCAAATATTACACATTTCAACTAAAAAATGAATGTATATTGTATGTGTGCGTGTATGTATACACACAATAAAATACATATCAGCTCCTGAGATGTTGCTTCTTCTGTACTCTCTGAAGTTCTCACTTCTGGTTTCTAGACTTCTGGTTTGGGTAAGCTTCACCTGGAAAATGACTGCTTTTCCATACCCATGTATGCTCAAGCTCAGCTATCATGACACTTGCACTGTGTGTGTTTGAATGTGTGTATGTGTGTATGTGTGTGTGTGTGTGTGTGTGTGTGTGTGTGAGATGGGAGGACATCCTTTTCTTTATTTTTTGGTGACTGAACAAGTCACAGATAGATTGCAATTTTTTTCCTTCATCTGTAAAAAGGAGGGCAGATACTGCTGTTTCATGAAAGAAATGTAGGGGATAACAAATGATTTTTTTTTTTACAAGGTGGTGAGGCAGTCAGGAAAAGTACTTGGACAATCTAAATGCTATGAGGGAATTTAAAGAGTGTCACTATAATAATGATACTAATAACAACAAAAACAATGATAATATCTCATATTTATGTAGTGCCTTAAAGTTTGCATTTGATCCTTGCAAGATGAATTCTGTTATAAAAATAAAAGATTTTTGAAAATTATAAATAACCCAAAAGGCCTTGGAAAGACTCGTGTTAGCTATAGGTTGACTGATTGTTATTACTAAAAGTGACCTTTGAATACTAAGTGACGTGAAAGATACCTGTCCTTGGAAAAAGAAGTTGGGCTGACCACATGGTGAAAATGTGAGAAAACTGATGAACAGCCTGATTGCTATCCCTATGATTAAATAAATATATTTGAATAACTAGGGGAAAAAGATGAATGGTGTTATTATCTCCATTTTACAAATAAGGAAAGTGAGTATTATAACGGTTAAATGACTCACCCACAGTCACACAGCTAGTAAATGTCTGGGTCAGGACTTGAATATAGGTCTTCCTAACTTGAAGTTCAATACTTTATTTACTGTATCATATTCCATAGATATAAGCATAGGGCATTTAGAGGTCATCTCATTCCAGCCTTCTCATTCTATAAATCTTTTCACATCTTCAACCCTCCATTTCCTTGTCTGTCAAATGAGAGGGGCGAAATTAGGTGACCTCTAAGCTCCTTATGCATACATAGTGGCAGAGATGAGATCCATTTCTAGGTCCTCTGATTTCAGACCCAGTGGCTTACCACTAAAACTGGTTTTCTTCCTTAAGGACCTTGATGCCCCAGGCCTTGACCCCATTCCAGGAGAAGAAAAAAAAAATTCAGAGGTCCCTGAATACCATATGCAAATAACCAAAGAGCAGGTATGTATCAAAGGATCCCCAGTTCTTTTCTTTTTTTAATCCAGGCAGAACATAGGAGGAGAGCCTTAAACTGCAAGAAGAGATAATGGTGATTCATACAAATAGTTCTGAAAGTAAATGATATTTAACACCTTGTGTCCCCAAACTCAGTTCCAAACTATAAGGCACAGTATTCATTAGGTTCTATTGAGACTATTGTCTTCTTTTCACATAAAATCATGAAATTCTATTCTAGTTTTACCTATGGGCATGTCTTACCTAGTTTAATTTTGTCTCATCTCATCTTGTTTTATCTTTCCCTTTCTCTCCCCTCCTCTTCTCTCTTCTTCCTGCCTCCCCTCGCCTCCCCTCGCCTCCCCTCGCCTCCCCTCGCCTCCCCTCGCCTCCCCTCACCTCATCTCATCTCATCTCATCTCATCTCATCTCATGTCATGTCATCTCATGTCATGTCATCTCATCTCATCTCATCTCATCTCATCTCATCTCATCTCATCTCATCTCATGTCATCTCATGTCATCTCATGTCATCTCATCTCATCTCATCTCATCTCATCTCATCTCATCTCATCTCATCTCATCTCATCTCATCTCATCTCATCTCATCTTTAACATAACCTAGAATCTCTTCATGGGATGTTTTTGAGTTTTTGGTTCCTTAAAATGACTTCTGTTGTATCAACAACCAGCAAAAGTGTTCAGGAAAGTACATTGCAACAAGAATTTAATGACACTTGGAAACCAGTGTGTGAGCTGAGAGTTGAATTTCACAGTTGGTATGAAATTAAGGCAAAACAAACAATTGATGATACCCTCAAGCCCAAAGCTCATCTAAGTAGTTCAAAGGAAAGGAAATGACTACCCAGGAGAATAGAGATGAGTTGGCAGGCAACTATCAAAACTGCCTTCATATTTTCAAATTACTGTAAAACAGTCCCCTGAGGCTATGGGAATGGGTGCTTACTTACACAGGTGGTTTCAAAGGCAAGAGTCATCATTTTCCAATGCCATAGGGTTTCTTTCTTGGAGGCATGACTCTAATGTATCATTTGTCAAAAAAAAAGAAGGATGTTAAGTGTCTTGGGAAATGATGCTGCAAATGAGAGGTCTTTCTTGTTTCAGAGACCTTAGGGGTTCTATGGTTACAATACACTGGCTGTTTCTAGGCAAACTCAGTAAGTCATTGAGGGTCAAATTGACGAAACTCAATCAATTGAGCCTGATAAAATTCATGGAGATGTTTCCTCATGATCCACCCCCAGATTTACTCAAATTGCTTTATGTAGGAGGACACTGCCTGAAAGTGTGAATATTTCACAGAACCTGGATGACTTAATGTTTCTCAAATGGGCAAAAATCTATAAGCCAGGTGCAAATTAGTAGCTATGCCCATATGAATTAGTCAACTTTTAATAAAAAACTTAGACTTTGATATTCCAAGGATCTTGGCTTTCATCTTTGCACATACTTCCTTCCCTGGCACTGATTTAGGATTTGGGTGATGATCTTTGAGGATAACTAGGTTTCAAATGATGAAAAATTCATTACCCTTCAAGCAATCTGGGTATGAGGCAGCTCTGGGCCTGGAATTAGAAAGGCCTGAATTCAGATTCAACCTCAGACACTTACTAGCTGTGTGACCCTGAGAAAGTCACTTCATCTCTATAATATTTCAGTTCCTTCAGCTATAAAAGGGGATAATAATAGCACCGACATTTCAGGGTTGTTGTGATGATTAAATGAATTAGCACAGCACCTGGAAGACAGTAAATGTTTAATAAGTTCTTCCTTCCTTCCTTCCTTCCTTCCTTCCTTCCTTCCTTCCTTCCTTCCTTCCTTCCT